>NC_142516.1:42795000-43022500 GCF_057876585.1 Rhinolophus sinicus | reverse complement strand
ATCATTTTTTGCCATATGTATTAGTCTTCTATGGATGCCATAACAAAATTCCACAAACAACAGAAATTAATTCTTGTACAGTTCTGGAGGCTGGAAAGTCCAAGATCAAGGTGCTGTCATGTTGGTTTCTCCTGGGGTTTCTCTCCTTGGTGTGTGTATGGTCAACTTCTCATTGTGTCCACATAGCCTTTCCTCTCTGCTAGCATATCACTAGTGTCTCTCCTTATAAAAATATAGGTTATATTAGGTTAGGGCCCCACCATTCCTCAGTTACCCTTAATCACCACCTTCAAGGTTCTATCTCAAATCCAGCCACATTCAGTTAGGCTTCAGAATACGAATTTGAGGGTAAGAGGAGACACAGTTTAATTCATAACACCATCTGTTTCTGTTTCTCTTTCTCTAAGTCCTGTCTTACTTCATTTTTCAATTGTTACTTTTGTTAATCCTAAAGTTTTAAGGGATAAATTCACAAATTTCCTCAGAGCCCAAAAGAGGTATGTTATTGCCTCCAATTAAGCACTTCATATTAATGTTATGCATTAGGAAGGAAAGTTGTGTAGGTACTAGCTAGGGGGTATTGTAAAGTTGCCTTTTCTTTTTAACCCTTCCTTTTATTGGGGGAGGGGAAATTATATTTTGATTTGAAGAGCTGATGTAGACTGTGATCTACGGACAAAAATTGCTAATGAAATGCCTCTTATTTGGTTCTTAGTAAATATTAAGTACTTTTGCTTTGCTTTCATTAACTTTAAGATATTGAAAATAGATTTCTGAGAAGTACAAGTACATTAGAAAAAAATCGTATCTCCTAAAGCAGAAATGGCCACGATAATTGTCAATAACTGGCCAAGCACACTTGTAAACATTCTCAGTTTTATTGTAGATGCCACTGTCCTAACAATTTCGGAAACATGGACAGGACAAACATCTCTTACGGTAGTATTGCAGACAGCTAGTGTTCACTTTACCAGGATTATATGAAACTTTGATCATTCTGTATGCTTTTTTTTTTTTTTTTTTGCACATTTCCTCAAGGCTCAAATAAATATTTGCTCAATTATATCTTCTTAGACTCATTGACATCTTTCCTTTTTTCTTCTGCTCTGCAGTTGTGTAGTTCTATAGCAATATATTTCTCTATCAGTTCTTCCTCTTTGTTCCTCCTCCACTATCACCAGCAGGAATTCAGAGAGATAAAAAATTGGATGTGTGCAACTTTGCACCAACAGCTCCTTCCCGCTACAGCCATCAGCTCGGCTGCCCATAATTCCCTAGGAGTTATAGTTGTCAGTGTAAATCAGCTTGTTTGTATGTTTTCTCTTGCTTCAAACATAGAAACGTGCTTTACAGTGAGCTGATTTTGGTAGATCAGAGAATTTCCCTGAGAAAGACTGGAGAGGACATAGAAAATCTATCTATTGACTGAAATTTTAAGCAACAGTCCACAGGGGTGATTTATATTAAAGAAAAAGCAGCATGGGGCTGCCCTGGGATTTACGGGCACTTTTATTAGAAAGGAAAATATCGTACCTGACTAAAATGGATTGAATAGTTCAGTGCACACAGCATTCTTTTCATCGGTAAACAGTTTGAAAAATCCAGCAAGTGAGAAATGAAACACTGATTTGGTTTAAAATGGAAACCTCTCCAATAAATGTAATACTTACCTCAAGTATCAAAGATTTTTGTGTTCAAAATATAGAGCTTTGGGCTAGAGTACCAGGAGAACACATTGTAGTACTGACCTGGTGAGCTGACAAATCTGTACTTACAAAGTTTGTAATTCAGTGGAAATGAGCAAAGAAATATTTGGAATGCAACAACTTAGAATTTATAAAGAACATATGTATTTGTATACACTTATACCTCTTCAGAAAAGGCGTGTTAGGGGTCACAGAGCAGAGTGAAAGCTGTGTTTACTGGTACTTGATACCCACAAAACTCTGGAAATAGGTACGTCTGTTGATCTTTCGAAACTAAGAGTAAGAGGGAAAGTTAAGTGGAGCAGAGTGGGCAGTAGCTGGTAATAGCTAGGTGGTGTTTACAAGTTACTTTAAAAACAAAACAGTTGTTTTGTTTTGGAGGCAATTAGTGGGTTTTATGACTCCAGGAGCCTGTGTAGACTGTGATGATTTACAAAAAACAGTTGTTAGCAATTGCCTGACTTTTGGTAGTCTATTAATATATGTTAATTTCTTTCCCGGCTCCTTTTCCCCTTACAGATCTTGATTTTAGAGAAGTCAGAAGGGAAGTAAAAAATCAGCTGAGTTAACTTGCATTTTGGCTAGTCAATCTTTTCTACTAGCCATGTATTTTGAATACAAATGTGTAATCACTTATTTTTATATACACACATGCACACTCATATGTATATATATGTATGTGTTGCTGTGTTGATGTGGGACTTTAGTCATCTATATTATTAATTGAAATCAAAGAAACTAATATTTTTAAATAATAAATTCTAAAGTTTCTAGTTATAGGACCTAAAGCATAGGATTAGCATGAGGGGTTATAGAATCACTAAATATTCTGAAAGGGGACCTAAAGGTTAACTGTCCATCTAATCCCTTCTCACCATTTTTCTGATGAAGAAAAAGGACTGATAAGGTGAACAGATTTGCCTTAACTTATCAATGTCAATGTCCTCAATGGTGGCAAATCTTTATTGGAAACAATAAAGTCATTTGGAGCTAAGTCTGGTGGATATATCACTGATCAAGTTAGATGCTAGTCTTGAAGCTCAAATTTTCATGAAGCTCATTCCAGCCAGTGAGACAATGCCCTGTCCTACCTTCTCTGCCTGCCCCAACCACCCTGGAAGAAGAGAGCAACAAAAGCCTTTAAGATAAAAACTGCTACTAGAAGAAAATATCCAACTTTCTAGGTTCATTTTGAAAGATGACTCATTTGGATGTATAAGTTCCAGTGTGTATGTGTGTTTGTTGTTTTGTTTGTTTGTTTTAATTAGGAACATTATTTGTGTTTAATCTCATGTAGGAAGATAGCCTTGGATCTTGGGCAAATAACCCTGTCATCACTGATTTTTATAACAGGACAGTTGTGCAATCAAGAACTCATAGATTAAAAACAAATAGACAAACAAGTAAAACCTCTTTCTTCTTTTGTAAAACAGTAAATAAGCAAAATGTTGTTCTCTTTGGTAATTTTAATCTACTTTAATAATATTCTTAGTAAGCAATTCTGGATTAAAGATCTAAAAGAAAATGTTCGAACAATGTGCTTGGCTTATTTACAATAATTAGCTTTGAGAGACTCTTTTAGTATGCATTTTTCTAGTTGTCTGCAAATCAAAACTTATTTATATGCAATTCAGGGAATGTGTAATACCTTGCTTCAATTTCATCTAGTAAATCAGTAACATTTGTATTTCTACCTATAAAAATCAATTACATGTGTCCATCATAATAAATGTATTTTATCATTTATTCAGCTAGATTTACCATTTCTAACTGAGCAGAGATTGTGAATTGCTTACCCAATATCCATTTTTCCCTTCTTCCTGGGCACTGTGCCCAGCTGGGGAAAACAACAACACCGACAATATTTCTTCACCTAGGCCAATGAAATATAAGCTGAAGGTTTCTGGAAAATGTCTTCCTTCAAAGGCATCTGTCCTTTTGCCCTGACTCTTTTCTTCCTACCAGCTGCCTGGGATTGTAGTCATGATAACTGGAATTCCAGCAGTTATCTTGAAACATGAGGTAGCCAACCTTAAGGGTAGACCCCAGTACTAAGTATGGTAGATTAGAAAGAGAGATTGGAGTTTAGGTCTCTGATAATAGCCCTTGAGTGCCTCCCTTCCAGTTTTTTTCATATGAGAGAAAAATAAACCCATATATGTCTAAGCAACCATTACCTTGGATTTTCTGATTTATGCAATGGAATGTAATCTCTTCTTATCTGTTAAACTCAATTTCATCAGGTTTTTTGTTTATTTGTCTCTGTTTTACCAGCTCAAGAAGGTCTTATGGCTACCTGTTGCTTGTTATAAAAATATAATCACTTAACCAACTATCTGACCTGATTTCTTCTATATTTTGGTCAATTGATACAACCATGCTAATCTACTTAATCCTACTTCCCCCGTGATTTAGCAATCTATTTGCAATTTACTTTCACAAATGTTTTAATTTTCTGTATTGGACATAGTCAAATTTAGGTATAAAGGCTGCAAAAAAGTGATTTCAAAAGAGAAGAAATACAATGCCAGTTTATAGCTCACAAGTATAGACGTTTCTTTCATATTCCAGATTTTGCTCATAGTAGAGTATGTTGAAGCCAGTGCGGCTGTGACTGTGTTTTTGCGTATCTGTAGTTTATTGTTTGTATATTTATAAGAATATAGTTTAAAAATGTCAAATTAAGTGAAACTAAAGTAGAAATAAGAATGGGAAAGATGAAATTTAGGAAGATCATGAAAATCCCACTGTTTAGGAGAGTTAAGTCATTTTGATAAAGGATGAGATAATGAACATTTCAAAAACAATACAAATGAATGAGTCTCTGAAAGAACAATTCATGAAATGGCAAATCAGTTTTTCTGAGTGCTTGATCCATTTCAATTCTCTGAGTTACCAGAATTATGAAATCTCACTGCAAGTCTATTGAGAACTTGGAAATGAGGATTTAAATAAAGACAGACAAATTGGGGGAGGTGCAGGGAGGAGGATGAGCTTTTCTCTAAGGGATGTTTCCACTACTTAAAAATATTCCTGCTATTTAAAAAAAAATAGTTATGTTACATTTCTCATTTTATGTATTTTCAGTGTAGTCAATAAATTTCAGAAATGTGATTCATGTGTTCAGTAAGAGTCACCTTTCATATATCCTTGTTTTTGATCAGGAATATACTCTTTCTTACTAAATATAAGGGAAATTCCCAAATCTTGGGCTCCCCAGACCAAGATTCTCTTGTGACAAGAAGAATCTCTGTGACAAGAAGACAATATTTCATTTAATACTGACAGTATAATGATTCAGCGAACTCATCTGCCAGTGTAGCTGCGAGTCCAGTACCTTTTTCCAAGGTTTACTTTCCATTTTCTAAGGACCCCTAAAGTGATTTATTTATCAGTACTTGTTGCATGCCAACAGTTCTGGTAACCAATTTCCATGTAGGGGGTGTTGGGGGTTTCCACACCAGCTGCATGTCCTGCCTGGAGATAGCATCAGGTCTCACAGGTTAAGGGCTCAGTCCTACAAGACGGCTCACTCCCGCCCCTACTTCAGAACATCAATCGCAAATTCAGATTGTCACCTGTGCTTCTGACCAATGGCCTATAGATCAGAGGTTCCAAAGACCCCTTTCCTGGGCTTGATTAAATTGCTAGATTGGCTCACAGAACTCAGAGAAACATTTTATTAACCAGATTACTGGTTTGTTATAAAGGTGTATAGCTCAGGAACAGCCAGATGGAAGAGGTGCAGAGGGCAAAGTATGGAAATAGGGTGCAGAGCTTCCACGTCCTGTCTGAGGCATCACTCTCCTGAAATCTTCACATGTTCACCAACCCCAGAAGCTCTCCAAACCCTGTCCTTTTGTTGTTGTTTTTTCTGGAGGCTTCATTAAGTAGGGATGACTGACTAAAACGTTGGCCATTGGCATGGAAATAGATGTGACATCTTTGAAGGACAGCAAGAAAGGTGTGACTAGATTATCACGAAGAAAGGAGGGAGTTTTAGGAGAAGTTGGAGAGACAGGTGGAGGCCAGGGTTTCCAGGTCTTTGTAGAGAGACCTCAAATTTGTTTTTCTGTTTGTTTGTTTGTGTTTTTTTTTTTTTTTTCAATAAGATGCCACTGTAGGGTTTTACACAGGAAAGTGATTTTATATTTCAAAACGACCACCCTGGCTGCTGTGTGAGGCATGGACTACAGGCAGGAAGTAGGGAAGAAAGGAGATCAGTTTGGAGGCTGTTGTATTATTCCAAGTAAAGGAACATCGTGATTTGGATTTGGAGTAGGTCCTACTTGAAAATAAAGCTGTTCAAAAATGACATTTAGCCATGTTATGTGTGGTTCTTAGGTAGTAGTTACGATTGATACAGTATATGCAAAACATAAGAATATGAAAATACAACTCAAGGGCTTTCAAGGAGACACCAGACCTAGGAATAGTGACACGGATGTAACAATGAAGACTGAGAGCTAGCATTTTGTCACCCAATTAATGTTTGTGGAAAAAAACAAATTTTGGGGTCTTTTTTCCTCAATCATCAGTTTAATATTCATAACACCTTGGTTAGAGCTAAGAAGGATTTCCTGCTAATTAGCGTAGGACCAAAAAAGAAAAATAGCAAATAGTGGATCCCATTTTCACTTAATAATGTTCTGGAAGAGTCATTTGATAAAGAGGGATTATTAAAGACTCCCACACCCGGAATACATGATCCTTGTCAACCTGATTGCAAACCTGTGTCTCACCCGAGATTTTTCCTGGCTGGTATTGCCTCATGGATCCTGTTCCACCTGTCAGATGGAAGTGGATTTCTGCTGTATCTTTTAATCTGAACTCAGATAAACTGGTATACTTACAGGGAATAACTTTGTAAACTTCCCCCAGATTTCTGTAGGAAAAAGAAGGTTTTGTACCACATATAGCAGCAGTCTTTTCCTGGTATTTTTTCAGCATATAAAGGGAAGCTGAGTTCTAATGCAGATTATGTGTTAGAAATGCAGATTAAATATTATTTTGGATCAAAGTCATAGGTTGTTCTAAAACAGCAATTAGTTCCAATGACCTATCAATTTGTACATTTTTTGAGTAATCCATTTATTCAGTCCGTTTATTTAAGAAACCACAAACTTCCTTCCAAAGATTATTAAGCTGGTAGCTACCAAGGAAAAGAAGCCAATGTACGCATGGTTTATGCTCCAAATCCTCAAATATTTATATTCCTTTCTTTGAGGAGAAACTAGGATATCAAGTGTTTGTTTTCCTTACCTTCTAAACGTAGAAAAATTTGACAGTTATTTTCTCTCCAGTAGAGCTGTATTTTACAATGAATTTCAATTAATCAAATTAATTAGACAGGAAACAAAGTGAGTAACATTTGTTGAATTCCTATTTTGTGCTAAGCATGTTCATATACACCTTTTAAAAATGTCATTTACCTTTCCACTTTAAAATAAAGTCATTTCAAGCCTAAAGAAAAGTTGCAAGAATAGTACAGAGAACTCCCAAATACTTTTCACCAAGATTCGCCTAATTTACTAGATTTACTTTATAATTTTCTCTCTTTCGTGCTAATATTATTTTTTCTGAACCAATCAAAAGTGGGTTTTATGCTTAATATTCCTTTAGCTTTCAATAGTTTAACCTTCAATAGTTAACCTTCAATGTTTTTTTCTAAAAACAAGCATACTCTCTTGTGTATCTACAAATCATATTTGGGAAATTTGACACTGACACAATATTTCAATTAAATCTATAGTTCACATTCTTACTTTCTATCAGTAGTTCAATCATGTCTTTTGCAGCATCTTTGTTCTTTCAGCATAGGATGTAGTATTGATTTCGATGGCTAATTCTCTTCCATCTCCTTTGTTAGGAAAAGTTCTTCGGTCTTGTTTTATTTTGTCTTTCATGATGACTTTGACTATACACACATATATATATATAAATATACATATATATACATATATACCCATATATATGTATATTTCCTCCTGATATATATGTGTATACACACACACACATACACACACACACACACACACATATATATATATATATATATATATATATATATATATATATATGCATATTTCCTCCTGATTATATTTAGGTCTTTATTCCTGCTCAGAGTATCACAAAAGTCCATGTGTTCTTATCAGACTATCAAATATTGAATGCCCTGTATGTCCATCTGTCCCTCTTTAGAGATGCTCATTTTGATCACCCAGTTAAAATATTGCTTTTTTCATTGTAAAATGAATACTTCCCCCTTTAAAAATGATGAGCCATCTTCGGGGAGACAATACCATATCTATGTAATGATCTTCCTCAAAGTCGATGTCCTCCCCAGAAGATTTAGCACCCATTGATGATTCCCACCTGAAGCAATCTTGACTCTTGTGACAAAATAGTGACTTGCCAATTCAGGCACTCCCTCCACACTTGTCCATTCATATACTTCTGCAAGGAAGAGCTCTATCTTTGCCACTAAGAATGTTTATTTATTATCACTATGGACTCATGGGTTCCTATTTTATTCAGTGGGTTATAATCCATCATTATCTTTAATTTTTATGCTCAAATTTTTCTGGATTTGGCCTGTGAGAGCCTCTTGAAGCTAGCTCCTGTGATTTATTGTGTGTGTGTGTGTGTGTGTGTGTGTGTGTGTGTGTGTGTTGCTTTGTTTACATTTTGAGGCCCCCCCCTTTTTTTTTAAGGAGGGCACCACTCACAGTGGCCCATGCGGGGATCGAACCGGCAACCTTGGTGTTATTAGCACCACGCTCTGGCCAGCTGAGCTAACCAGTCACCCTGTTTGAGGTACTTTTTTAACTTTTCATTTTAGAATAATTTTACAGAGAAGTTTCAAAGATAACACAGAATTCCTCACTACCACCATCACTACTAATTTTCTAGGGCTGCCATAATAAAATACAGTAGTTCCCCCTTCTCTGAGGGGATACTACTGTTCCAAGACCCTCAGTGGATGCCTAAAACCATGGGTACTACTGAATTCTATAGATACTATTCTTTTTCCTATATATACATACCTTTCATTTCAAGGAAATCTTTATTTCTCTTTGGCATATCCAAATAGCCAGCATCACTAGTCTTGTACTTTGGGGCCACTATTAAGTAAAATAAGGGTGATTTGAACACAAGCACTGTGATACCATGACAGTCAATCTAATAACTGAGATGGCTACTAAGTAGCCTATATAGCGTGCATATACTGGACAAAGGGATGATTCACAGCCTGGGTGGGATGGAGCAGGACAGCATGAGATTTCATCACAGTACTCAGAATGGCATGCAATTTAAAACTTATGAATTGCTTATTTTCGGAATTTTTCATTTAATATTTGCAAACTGTGGTTGACTATGGGTAACTAAAACTTCAGAAAGCAAAACCACAGATAAGGGGTGGCCACTGTACCACAGACTGGGTGGGCTAAATAACAAATTTATTGTCTCACAGTTTTGGAGGCTAGAAATCTAAAACCAAGGTGTGTAGACAAGGTTGGTTCCTTCTGAGGACTGTGAGGGAAGGATCTGTTCTGGGCTCTCTCCTTGGCTTAGACTAGCTAGCCATCGTCTCTCCAAGTCTCCACATTGTCTTCCCTCGATGCATGTCTCCGTCTCAGTTCCTCCTTCTTAAAAGGATACCTGGCATATTGGATTAGGACCCACCCTAATGACCTTATTTTAACTAGATTACCTCTGTTAAGATCTTATCTCAATGTGACTCAAATACAGTCACATTCTGAGGTATTGGGGGTTAGAACTTCAACCTAAGAATTTTGGGGGAACACAATTCAATTTATAACTACCCCAGGTAGGTAACCAATTTTATTTACTTCTGTTTAATCTTCCTGTGTTGATTTCTGCAAAGACTAAGCAGATTTATAAATTTTTCCTATTACCTCTTCTATAAAAATATTTTCCACTTTGCTTTTTTCACTTAACAATATAGCCTAAAAATATTCCATAACAATATATAAATATTTTCCTCGTTCTTTTTTTTAAATAGCTGCGTAGATATCAATGTGTAAATGTATCATCATATCTCCTATTTGGATAGTTAGGTACTTTCCAGTATTTTGCAATTACAAATAATGCAATGAGTAATCATGTGTATTTTTATTTTCATACTGCTTGAGGTGTATCTTTAGAGTAAGTTCCAAGAAATAGGATTGCTGGGTCAAAAGGTAAATGCATATGTAGTTGTGTAGGTATTGACAAATTCTCTCCGTAGGTATTGTATCATTATCTATTTCTACTAACAACACGTGAAAGTGCTTGCTATGTACAATCTCTCCAACAGACTACAATGTCAATATTTTTCATTTTTGCCAATCTGGTGGGTGAGAAATGGTATATGAGTATAGTTTGAATTTGAATTTCTCTTATTACAAGTGAAACTGAATAATATTTTCATATGTTTAAAAGACATTTTAATGTCTGTACATGTATTTTATTCATATTTATGTCATTTTTGGTCTTTTCCACCCAGAATTTTTATATATTTGGGGTATCATTTTTATTATATATATTTCAAGTATTTTTCTCCAAATTTTTAATTTTTCTTTTGACCGTAGTATTTTTTTTTGGCCATGCATAAAGAAAATTATATAGTTAAATTTGTCAATCTCTCATTACATCTGCATTTTGAGTCATGATAGAAAGTCTTTTCCTACACCAAAATTATACAGGAATCCACTTATGTTTTCTTTTATTATTTATATAGGGTTTTGTTTTGTTTTTCTACATATAGCTCTTCAGTTGATTTGGATTCTGTATTATATTCTTGCATGTGATGTGAGGAATGGATCTAATTTAAAATTTTATCTTTTTCAAATGCCTATCCTATTGTGCCAACACCATTTTTCAAAAGTCTAGGTTTTCCCCGTAGCAAAATGTTACCATTATCATATGAGCTGTCACCTTTATCATACACTAGATTTCCATACAATATTAAGTCTGTTTCTAGACTTTCTTTTCTATTCCTTTAGTCTGGTCATCTCTTTATGTACCATAACACTGTTTTATAGTGAATTTATAATATTTTAGTATCTGGTAGGGCTAGCCACCTCTCATAGCTCTTCTTTTCCAGTATTTTCCTAGTTATATTCTTGTATGTTTATTATTTAATAAGAACTTAATTATCAAGTTGTTCAGCAGTAGAAAGCAGCATCTTGGTATTTTTAACTTTGGAAAGAACTGATATCTTGATGATGTTGAGATGTCCAAAAGAGAACAAGGTGGGAAGAAGGA
The DNA here is from genome assembly GCF_057876585.1 of Rhinolophus sinicus. Lineage (NCBI taxonomy): Eukaryota > Metazoa > Chordata > Mammalia > Chiroptera > Rhinolophidae > Rhinolophus > Rhinolophus sinicus. The sequence continues at coordinate 43,011,524 of NC_142516.1, read as the reverse complement.
TGCTTTAGTTTACATAGATTTTGAATATTATTTCAGTTTATTTCTAAGTTTTTGGTTGTTTATTTTTTAAATTCATTTTTTTGCTACTGTAGATTGAATTTCTCTTTCACTAGTTATTTTATCTAGATATTATTTTTGTATGTGTGAGCTATTCATTTTTTCATATCAATTTTATATCTTGTATTTTATTGTTTGAATTAGTTTTATCATTGATTCTCTGGGGTTTTCCAGGTAGTATATTATCATGGCATCTGCAAATATAGATAATTTATTTTCTGTCATAGAGCTAATTGTTTTTTTCTCTTGTCAAATTACATTAACTAATAACTATAATATCATGCTCAATAGTATCATGGAGTTAGTGTGCATTGTCTTTCACCTTGGCAAGCATGCTTATATTGTTTTCCTATTATTGCTTATATTGTTTTCTTGATTTGGGATATATATGCATGTATGTATGTGGATGGATAGACAGATTATAGATAGATATAGATAAAGATATGTGTATGTGTGTGCATATATAGGTGTACATATAATTATTTAAAGATTGAGTTTAGTATTTATCTTTGGATATGAGGTTTTTTCAGTTGCTTCTTTGAATACTGCCTTCTTTCTCTGGCCTCAGTGCCCATATTTACTGCTTTAGCCTGTTGCTATGTATGCCTGTTGTTCAATGTTTAATATAAATTGGAAAAGGTGTGAGGGGGAAAGTGGCTAAGCCTTTTTGTGTATACATCCCCAAGTATTTACCTTATGTATTGCCTTAAAATTTTCTTTACTTTATTATCTCTATTTATTTTGGATTTGGATCACCTCCAAACCTCTCTTACCCTCGTATTTTAAAGCAGTCTAAGCAATTTCTGTTTATCTTTATATCTGATCTTAGCTATCTTTCAGGAGTTCCTTCCTCTTCCTCTTATTTATTTTCCTGAACAGCTGTAGGTTTATTCTGTCATTTAAAAGTACTCTTCTTGTCATTTCATGGAATTTTGATGAGGAGGAAGGATCCACCTGCCATCTTGATTTAATGTCCTGTTTAAACATTTGATATAGACTGATTAATCCATTCCCCTTTGCCCAGGACTTTGCTGGGTACAGCACCGAAAGTCCCGTGTCCCAGAAAACCCCCTAGTCTCTGGCAAATAGGAATGATTGGTCACCACCCTATTTCCATGAGAACATACTTTAACTTACTTTCTATAACTAACTGACAGCTTCAACAGTATCTTCCCCCATATACTCATGAAACGACGGTTCAGATAATCGATGTGATAAGAGTGGTAAAAATGTTTTGGTAGGGAAGGAGGAATTTAAAAACTTAGAGAGTGTAGGCATCTAAGAAGGATAATACATTGAAATTTCAAGGCACCTATGATAGAATTGTTACCACTGGGCAATTCAGACAGGACATCTTCAGTTTCCTTTCTTGTCAAAGTAGTGAGAAAAAAAGAAGGTTCACTACTGCCCCCACCCACCCCCAAACCTATCAGACCGTCTACTTGAGTGTTTTACTAGTTGGTTCTGGGTCCACCATGTTACCATGTTATGTATAAGGCCATACATTTCCTTCATGGATGTTAAATCATGAGTCTTAAAACATTTTGCATGTGTGAAACGTGTAGCACCCAGAGAAGAATTGAATACAGATAATCATTTTTGTATCTTTCATGCATTAAAACAATGCAAAAGTTGTACTTATTCTAGGCTACATAGAATAATTCACATAATTGTGGATCAAAATAGACAAAAGTCAGGAGAATGTTGCCACCAACATGCAAAACAGGAATTAACTCTTTCCCATCCTATATTTATTTTTCTCTGAAAAATTACATTAATGGTCTAAATGTATGGCCACCAAATATTCTAGATCAATCATGACTTAAATATTCTGTTGCACTCTCTGCATGACTTACATTGGCCTGACCCATGTTTTGGGTTTGAAAATATGGATACTGTGATTAACTGAAATGCCAAAGTAGTACCTCTGGGTGGTAAAACTGTGAATCACACAAAGTGTGTTGGGAGTGGTTTCCTACTTCTTGGAACATGTTCTCCTTTTTGACTTCTGTGTCTTTCTTCCCAGTTGCCTAGCCTTTGTCACAGAATCCCTTTTCTCCTTTCCAGGTGACTTGTTGATGTAAGCTATTGTCAATGTCAGATAAGACTTAAAACCACCATGCAGTTCTTGCAAGTAATAATGGCTCTGAAAAGTAAAAAAAAAAAAAAAGAAAAGAAAAAAAGAAAAAACAACAACAACAACAAAAAACAAGCAAAACAAACACCAGGATTTCTGGGTTTCACCAGAAAGGACAAGGAGAATTCTGTGGCTATTGCACTATAGACACTGTGTCCAAGGCTGCTGTTTATGGTTGTGTGGCTTGTAGACTATGATGTAAATTTTGTCCTCATAAGGATTTGTAGTGGCTGGACAATTCTGATCAGCTGGATCAATTTGGGGTGCTTGGGGAAGTATTTCCTGGTTGAGGAATCTGAAATGTGGTCAAGATGAAAGAGTTTATCAAATTGTAGAGTGTTACCAGGAGAGTCAAGAACTGGCCTGGGTAAGATGCAAACACAAGTTATGGAGTAAGTGGTTCAAGGTTTAGTATATATAGAATGTGTATGGGAATGAGGTGTGCTGAGCTATCATGCTGTGGAATTCTGTTAATCAGACGGCTACTTCTAGACTAGGGTCACAGCTCAAATTACAATTCGTTAGCTATTCTTGTAACATTGGTATTGAAATTAAAGAGTTTACGTGCCTTTTTTCTTGTGCCACTTAATATAAAGGAAAGATTTTGTCCTGTAGAAATCTGAGCCTAATAATGAAAAAGATCACTTGGAATTCTTATTTTAGCTACCTACTTTGATTCATCATGTACTTTGGTATATGAGGTGTGATAAAAAAAATACAGCGAATGTTTAAATTAAAAAAAAAAAATGTAATAAAAGACACATTGCCATTAATCCCCCTCAAAATACCCACTCCCCGCTTCAAACACACTTATCCCATTGTTCTTGCCACTTTCTGAAGCAGTTCTGGAAGTCCTCTTTCGTGAGTGTCTTTAGTTGTGCTGGCTGTCGTGGCTGCCTCAATGTCCTGAATCACTTTGACTTTGGGGAAGAGCCAGCAGTTGCTTGGTGCCAGATCCAGTTAATAAGGTGGATGAGGACACACTGTAATGTATTTATTTGACAGAAATTGCCATACCAAAAGCAATGTATAACACAGAGCATTGTCATGATGGAGGATGATTTACAGCACACTTTAAAACACACTTCTCAACCTTAGCTTACACTCAACTGACTGCACTGAACAAGTTAAAACTTGTCACACACTGTTACTAAGGTTTGACGCACCACTTCCCATATTGAAGATCCCTGCCTTTTCATTGGATGGCACTCGGCAGCAGCATTCACTGTATCTTTTGATCACAACGGAAAAGCTCTGTGTCAAACATCACTTCTGGTATATGGCAGTTTCCATCAAATAAAAACATTACGGTGTGTCCTCATCTACCTTCTTCACCGGATCTGGCACCATATGACTTCTGGCTCTTCCCCAACATCAAAATGACCATGAAAGGTAAATATTTTGAATCCATTCAGGACATTGAGGCAGCCACGACAGCACAACTAAAGACGCTCATGAAAAGGGACTTCCAGAATTGCTTCAGAAAGTGGCAAGAATGATGGAATAATTGTGTTCAAAGCAAGAAGGAGTATTTTGAGGGGGATTAATGACAATGTGTCTTTTACTATAAATTTTTTTATTTAAACATTCACTGTATTATTTGATAACACCTCGTAAGCTGCATATGTTATTAATATTTTCTTTCAATTGCTAATACTATCTTTTTTACTTTTCTCACCACAATACAAAGTGATCATTGAAATAAGTTATAATTAAAATTTTACAGTGGCTACTATAATAATAAGTTACAATGGAAACTGTTAAGTGCTTAGGGTACCAGCAAGTTAACAGTTGAGCTTATGTTTACAGATCAATCCCTAAAGATATGAAGAAGTTGAGTCTAACTGAAAAGCTATCCAAAAAAAAGTAAGATAAAAGTTAATATATAGGTGAAAAGATAAATAATAGCAAACAAATAAAGAACTTACTATGTGCCAGGTACTGTGCTAAGCACTGTACATACATTGACAGGTTTAAAAAAATATCATTTAGTGAAAGATTAAAAATTCAATTGTACACCTGAAATCTATGTAATTTTACTAACAATTGTCACCCCAATAAATTTAATAAAATTAAAAAAAAAAGAAAAAAAAATTCAATTCAAAGAATGATGGATAACATAATGAAGTTATTCAGTAAAGTAAAGCTGCATAACTAAGAAAGGCAATTCTCAGAGCACAACTACATCTAGGTAAGGAGTGAGACAGAAAGGCAAGTAAGTTAATACAATGTGGTCAATGCTGTGACAGACTGTATAAGAGGACAAAGCAGGGGGAGTGACTAATTCCACACATGGAGGAGGAGGGGAAAGCTTTACAGAGGAAGTGACATCTGCGAGGACACTGAATAAATAGGGGGCTGTTTTAGCCCCCCTTTAATTTTGTGTGAAGAAACTAAGGAAATGGAATATCTTGGGGGCATTTCTTTGAAACACAACTATTTTGAAACCAATTTCCCCCGAACCCCATGTTCAAATCAAACGACATTCTCCACTATTTGCTTAAGACATGCTGACTGGTATCCTTTCAATGCTGAGGATTTGTGACCATTTGGCTGACTTCTGTGAGCCTGTGTACTTCCACTCCCACCAGTTAGGTCAAAGGGAGTTATCAAAGTCAGAACTTATCAAAGTCAGTTCACTTTGTTCTTAAACTTCATATGGTAGTTGTATTTAGCAAATGATTAAATTTGATTAATTATTTATGCCAGTTGTACACTGTAATTAAGACTTTAATTAAATATTAAATCAATCAATGAAATGTAAGTTAAAAAGTTATTATTCCTTTTAAAACACAATTGAATGCTTTGGAAAGACTCCATAAAGGCTAGTCACAAAATAAAAACATTCTGATAAATTATGTGTGGACAACTATAAAAGTTTTCGGGGGTTATAAAACTAGAAAGATTTTGAACTCAGAATTGTGCCAAAATTGTTAAGCGTCCTTAAGTGTTTTCATTAAAGTGTTTTGCATCACTTAAAAGAAATAGGTACTAAAGAGTAAATTATAGATTGGAAATAGTAGATTATGACTCATGGGTGTGATTTAAAGAAGAAAGATCTGGAACTCCAATCAGAGTTCCCATACTCAAAGGAAAGATAGTGACCCTATATAATATGGTTGCCAATGAATGTAAATTTATATGTTAGGTTGATGCAAAAGTAATTGTGGTTTTTGCAATTATTTTTAACCTTTTAAACCGCAATTACTTTTGCACCAACCTAATACTTTAAGTTCAAAGTAACAAGTTTATAGTATTTATGTATTTTTTATAATTTCCAATTTAAAACTTTTTTTTATTACCCAACTAACAACTGGACCCAAATGTACTTGAAAAGAGATCCCATATGGTACCATGAAAACCACTTATTTCTCCTCTTTAACCGCAGTTGGCACATTTGAGTGAATCATGATAAATATGAATACTAACTGGTATAGGAGGGCGTGTGTGTGTTTGTGTCTGTGAGTAAGAATTTATGATTAAGAAATCTGCTGAAAATCATAATTCTGTTTCTGTTGTTATTGTGTTCTAATCTTACTCTTTTAACATAAACTTTTTAAAAATTACTTTTGGTTGACTAAAAATGCTGCTAGAGTTCATAAGTTCACCCAGGGCCATCTTCATGGGTGTGTGACCCACGCAGTCTCACAAGTCTCCCTACTCAGGGGCCTGAACTTGGTTTAAAGCGTTGCTGTCACCATCTTGAAATGGATAAGGAGGTATAAGAAGTACCTAGCAACTTTTTTAGGACCAGAAGAAATAAAAACTGTGAACAAACCTTGAGGCCAGAGACCTAAAGCTTTCTAGAAATCAAAAAGAAAAAGTTAACACTTCATCCTTCTGGAGTCCCCTGTGTGAGGAGTCAGGACAGCAATTAATGGGTTGGTAAATTATCCTATGACAAATGTGAATTATCTAAAGCAGGTTAAGGTAGATCGGAAATGCCTACAGAGAGAAACAACCACTTCCTATCACTGTCAACCTAAACTTCATCCCACACCGAGAACGGCTATGCTTCCTAAACTGTATGGTAATCAGGTGCCACAAGTCCCCCAACTTCCCTTAGTGCCCCTAAGAAACCCAAACCTGTTCCTGTGGCCACAAGAAAATAACATAAAGAAGATATGGTACATATATACAATGGAATATTACTCAGCCATAAGAAAAGATGAAATACTGCCATTTGCGACAACATGGATGGATGTTGAGATTATCATGCTAAGCAAAATAAATCAGATGGAAAAAGTCAAGAAACATATGATTTCACTCATATGTGGGGTATAAAACTGAAAGCAACAAATGAACAAGACAAACAAACAAAAACTCGTAGACACAAACAGTATAGTGGTTACCAGAGAGAAAGGGGGAAATAAAGGAGGGTAAAGTGGGTCAAATATAGGTGACAGAAGGAGATTGGACTTTGGCTGGTGAACACACAATGTAATATACAGGTGATGTGTCATAGAATTGTATACTTGAATCTATGTAATTTTATTAACCAATATCACTCCAGTAAATTTAATTAAAGAGAAAATAAGAAGCTTATTTTGGCTCGGGCTTTCAGGGCTAAAGAAATTTCTAGATGAAAATTCTCAGAAATCATGTTATAAGGTTGAAATGAAGGGATCCTGGGTGGTAAAGTGTAGGCAAAGCCTCTGTCAACCTCCTTCCATATACCTGGCCATGCTTTAGAAATCAGAGCAGAGTAAATCATATAAATGTCGAATCATTACAATGTTCACGTGAAACCAATATAAAATAATATTGAATATCAACTGTAATTGAAAATGAAAGATAATTTTTAAAAAAGTAAAGAAAACAAAGCAATCAGAGGAAACATTCAGGTAAAGCAGAAGCTGACCCTTCCTTCTCAGGTCCAAGCGCCATGGATAACCCAAATTAACACACAGACTGAAGACACCACTTTTATTAGAAGAGACAAATGTAGCTCAGAAGGATAAACATTGTGATTACAGAAAGCAGAGACTACCCTCATCAGAGGATGTGCTCTTGTGAGAATTAATGGAGTTGCTGAAGCTGGATGGAAATATTTATTTGAGCAAAATTTTCCTCTAAGAGGGGTTGGAAAAGAACTTTCTGGTTGACAGTGAAGCACATATCCCCAAAGATGGAGATGACATCCTAAGGTTCCTGGCAAGGCTCCCTGGAGGTCAATGTAGAGCAGGCAGTAAGCCATAGCAACACTCAGCACAAGGGCATCCCTGATGGATCTACCCAACCTCTTGCTACATTGACTCTTGGGTGTCATCTAGCTGCTTCTTGTCTAGGTTCTGCCTTTGCCCCTTGAGAATTCATTCCCTGCGTCTTTCCTTGAGTGACTCACTCAGTCACTTGTCTCCTTCTCAGGGTCAGCCCCAGGCTCTTCACTAGGTAGTATTTAAGAGTCCCTTGTTATGTTATTTTTTAGAACCTTCTCCAGGCCATGCCTGAGACCCTTCTATGTGGCTCTTCCTAGATGAAACTTTGCTGGGCTCCTCACAAGGAAGCTTCCTGGGTGACTTAATTCAATTTCTCCTAGATCCTTGTTGCTCTGGCCCTTAAACTCAGATGACTGTGTGGGCGATGTCTGCTCTTTGGCTGGATGTTCCTGGTAATTCATAGTGAGGATGCACTAGGGCCACAGACACTTGGGTCTTATGGTCCAGGTTCCACTAGTGTGGGATGAGTCTCTTTTAAAGGTGTTACCTGCACGTGCTGCTTGCAGCACCTCCCCTGAGAGAGGCCTCTGGTGAGTGGATAGAATGTGCTCCTGCAGGAGGAGGCAATGGGAGAAGGGGGTGGACTACATCCACTGGAGATGCCACCACCAGGGGAAGGCTAAGTGATCCATGCCTGGGACTGCACGGACAGGAGAGGCTAGTCATCTGGGCATAGCTGCAGAGGGGTGCATAGGACAGGGCTCAGTAGAATTGGAATCTAGTCTAAGTTAAAGTGGAGTTTGCTTGAGGTGGAGCCGAGAGAATGGAGGTGCAGATGACAGGGTGGTGAATTAGTGATTCATGGCATGGGTCAACTTGTGTGGGAGATGGACATCCTGACAGAGTGGGGTTAGGTGTGGAGATTGAGTCAGGGACCAAGTGAGGTTTGGTTGGGCAGTAGGATCCAGTGTCCAAGTGTGCTGCTTTGGATCTAGAAAGGGGATGTCATTTATTTCCTGGTACATGGTATGCACCAATCACAATGCAAGACATATAATAGACAATAAGAAATGTCTGAACAAACCAGTGAAAGGATGAAATCTTGAACTCATAAATAATCTAGGGCAGCAAATGAATAGTGGCTTAAGATAATTTTTTTGGGGGAGGACATTACCGAATATTAAAATTTCTTTTAAACACTAACCCACTTACACCATTTTGTCTCCCACCCCATCCTTCATCTATTGAATTTTGCCCACAGTCTCTGCCACCCCAAATAACAATTTTTTAAGTCCTTAAGTATTTCCCACAGTTTTTAATGTAAAAGTAAACAAATTCTAATGTGTTTTCTTATTCTCCCTCCTTTTATAGAAAGATTGTCATATTTATTGTTTTGCATGCTACTTTCTCTACTTGATAGCAAATGTTGGAAATATTTTCTTCTTATTTGCATCCTCATTCTTTTTTTGCCATGCTGCATAGTATTGATGGACATTTAGTCTTTTCCCCTGTCTTTTATATTATAAACAATGCCACAGTGGATAACTTTGCATGTACATCATGTCACAAGGATGCAAGTTTCTTTATAGAAAAAAATCCCCATAAATGGAATTGCTGCCTGAAAGGATACATACACAAACAATTATAATTTTTGTGGTTATTACCAAAAGCCCTCTATATGGGTTGTATAAATTTATATTCACACGAGAAATATATAAATGCCCGCTTCCCCACAGCCTTACCAATAGAGCATGTCATCAAACATTTAAAATTTTTGCCAGTCTAAGAGGTAAAAAATTGTATATGGATGTATGTAATTGCTTATATATCAATGTCATCCTCTCCCTCACTCCCCTCCCCCACACATCTGTTCACTAAAGATTTCTGTGAAGTGAATTAGTAAAGGAGGTTACTGACCTAAGATAGTGTACGGTCTTGCTCTTTCAGGGCAAAAGAAATGACTAATTGTGTGAAGCCCACTGTTTGGAGACATGGGGATAAATGACATGATCCGCCCAGACCTAAGCACCGTGTCCTACAAATCCAGGAAGAACTAAAACACCCATCTGGTGATGGGAACTACTGGAAAGTACCGTGTTATAAATTGCTGAGAAAGAACAATATCCGGTACTCAATTCTGCAACACTGTCTAGTTGCTTTGATGATAAATGTCTGATGTGAATCTGTTTCTATCAACAGAGCCATACATTATAAGGTGAGGTCAATCAATGTCATGAAGAAAGGCCACACATTATGGAGATTTGAGGAGACAGTGACAGTGCAATAAGATAAACCAGAAATGATTGGTGCATTTTCAGACTCTGAGCATAATTTGCATCTGTAATTTTATTCAGCAACTTCCAGATGGAGTATAAAGAGATTTCCATTTTTGTTTATCTTGTCATAGATCATGCTTGTGGTTAAATTAGCCTTGCAAAAATTTTTCTTGACTATTTTGGTCCATCAACACTCTATTTGGTTTACAAATGTGTAAGAAACTGCTGACATTTTACAAATGACACCTCCATTTAATTACCCTCCACTTTCTCCTGGATCCCACCACTCTAAACAAAGGATCATTCATAATTTAAAATTAAGTTACGCAGTTTCCTACAGTAACCTTAGTCTCAAGTTACCAAAGGCATTCAAGCTCTATTGAAATTACAATAGTTAACCTGTATTCATTGAGCAGTTACTATCAGGCTATTTACTTGTACAAAGTTATTATCCTATCCCTCAGGAATTTTGTGAGCTAGGTATGGCTATCATCTCCATTTTAGGATGGGAATCTAAGGACTCAGTAGGTTAACTGACTTGCCCGATGTCTCACCTTAGAGGGGTAGAGTATGGTTTTGAATGTAGATAGTCTTGCTCCAGAAGCTAGAAAGTTAAAAAGAGACAGTGTATTTCTTTAGGTCAAGTAACTGCTTGATTTCATCCGAGGTTCCTTTAGTTGATTCAAATCTCTCCCCAACCCCACCAAATTTAATTATTTCAAAGGCACTAAAGTAAATACAGTGTCAAAATTTTACCTTTAATCCAAATACAACAAAACACTTTTTACCACTTTTGTATGTCGTTCTTGTAGTCTTAACCACATACATACTTTATGTAGTTGTAATTATAGCAATATAGTAACTTTATATTCTGCTTTTTCAATTAATAGTATATCACAAACATTTTCTATGCTGTTTTATAGTAGTAATAATTATTTTTAATGACTTTATAATATTCAATGCAGTTAACCTACTAAATTGATTTAACTATTCTGCTATTGTTGGATTCACAAGGTCATTTAAATTCTTCTACAGTCATAGGTAATATGGCAACAAATATTTTAATGCTTGTAGCTTTATGCCTCAATTTGAATTACTTCCATAGGATAAATTTCTAGAAGTGGGTAAAAAAGCATAAATGATTGCAATTGCTGCTGCCAGGGCAATGAATGAGCCTTCCATTTTCCCCATAACCTCACCAGTAATGGCAATGAATTATTTTGAAGTAGTTGGATTAATTAAGCAGATTACAATGCCATTTGAGTATGAGTTATTTATTTTTATTTCATTGCTAAGTTGAAGTATAATTTACTTTAGAAATAACAAGGAATGCATTAAATAAATAAGCAAACTAGTCTTCTAGCTTATATCATTCAGTTTACAACCCCTTCCAAACACCTAAGCTAGGTCCTGAGAGTACTAAGCTGGATGAGGGAGAAAACAGTTTTCTTAGCTTTCGGCTGTCATTAGAAAGTGATGTATTATGTTGTGACCTGGCTAAGCTCTCAAAGGACATAGACTATGTTTTCATTACCAAGATTTCAATACATATTTTAACAGATATCCTCTGTTAAAAGGAATTGAGGAAGTGGGTAAGAATGTGGTACAAAGGTGAAACTAGAAACTCATTCTAATCTAAGAAAAGATGCAAACACAACACCAAATTGGCACCAAAGTGAAAAATCTACACTTACCTCCATGGAAAAACATCTGCATTGATTGTTTTTCGTGTGCCATTAAAGGTTAGAATGAAAAATACCTCACCCTTTAAGATTGTCCCATAAATAGGCGAGTTTTTGCTGAGAGTGTGGATTTTCCCATACAGCTCTAATATCTTATTCATCTGCTCCCCTCTGCAAACACAAACAGCTTAGGCTTTACGAACAAGCCCACTACAAAGAAAAGACCACACAGGGGCCTTGGCACTATAACTCACAAGGACAAAATGCCTTGATATATGCTCCTTAGACTATGGGAATTATTGTGTAAAGCTGATAGTTTTGTCATTTTCCTCAGCACACACATCACATTACCTGAATTCCCTTCTTTATAGGGCATAAATAAGATGTAAAATGACACCACTGAACATTGCAAGGCCCATTCAGGGATTGGATTACATGAGAAGGAATGAACAGATGAAATCTGTATCAATGATCATTTTTCTTCTTCACACATCAAAGACATCTCCAGAGCAGTCTCTGTGGTGTGCAATGCCATATTTTTTTGTAATTAATACAGAAAGCATAAGGTCCAAAGAGAGTTCTTGGGCCTCTGAGTACTTTGAGCATCCTTATGTGCTATAACTCACTGCCTTACGTTTTCATAGGTCTTTTCCATTTCAAAAGTAATATGTATGGTAGGGTCCAGAGTTGACTTTTTTTCATTTATGAATTCTTGTGTTTGTAGGTTGTAGTTTTTAAGAGTAGAGTTAGCCCAGAATAGCTTCTACAGCAATAAAAGATGATTTTATTGAAGGCCTGCTTTATTGCTATTGAACACAATGCATTTATTATCTACGTTTATTTTCTCTGAGGAAAGTCTCAGAGCAAACAGGAAATCTTTGCAAATCTCTGCATTCCAAAAATTTACTTTGGTGCAATGATAGCACCATGAAAGTTCACATCCATCCAAAAACTACAGCTGCCTAGTTAGGACAAGCAATATTAATTTCCTTTCCTAGATGAAGAAAGTATCCCTCAGTAATGCAACAGGGTCATCCAGTTAAAAAATAGTACAAGGACTTGAGATTCACACGTCCTTGCTCTTGTGGCTACAGCACCATGGCTGCACTGGCATAAGAAGGCATCTGATTACAGACCAAGTTTGGGATGGAGGGTTAGGACATATCCCTCTCCACATTCCACACATCACTTGTCTCCTTGAGGTAGGGTATGGATCCAGGGTCAACTCTTGAAAACTTCAATCTGTATTTTGCAGACAGTTCCAGATTATTCTAAATCTTTCTAGTTTCTACTTTTACCCACATTGGGATAGCAGGAAGCAGATAAAGGCTACAGACTAAATTCATGGGCAAGTTTTAAATACTGGTTTGGCATAACTGAAAGTAGGTGGTCAAATAGGTGCTAAAGACAGTGAAAATATGTAGTTCTTAGGAAAAGTTTTGAAGACAAAAGGGCCAAGAAAGGTTTGAATTTGCTTAGATCCTTGCTGGCTAAAGTCCTTAGATTCATGCAATAAAAGCATACTTTGAAAGCTCCTTCTAATATTCTACCCGTAGAACAGAATTCACCATAACTCAGATTCTTTTTGTATCTGAGTGAAGAGGTTGATTTGCTAAGTTGTCAAATAGACTTCATTATAAGGAGATTTCCTGAAAGTTAGTCCTCTTCTCCCCCACCTTCTCCCACCCCTAATAGTATCATAATAAAATTTCTAAGTATATAGAACAAGAAGTTCAGGCAATTTTTCTGAGGTATTTTTGTTCATTATTCTTTGCATAAATGTACCACAAAGGTCATGGGAGAATTGAAATGATGGTAATTTATTATATATATTACCAAACCTCAGTGTACAATTTCTCACTTGTTTGCAGTGCGTCTCCTTATCTTCACACTGTTAAGATGAAAGACAAAGGGGTGTCATTAGAGAAAACTTACTTTGGCAATTAGCAGTGGTGAAAAAGAGAATGTCCACAGGAGAAGGAAAGTGTAGTAGCATTTAACAACTAGCGGCAACTTCTGCCAATACGATACTAATTAAACCTTTAAGGGCCTGTTTCATCCTCGAGTCTTACACAACTGTTCTGCTCAGGCAAAATGAAGGGGGAAAGTTCGGTAATTACATGGATAATGTAAAAACTCTCTTCTGCTCCTGCATTCTTCCTTTAGGGGAGACAGAGAGAGAGAGAGGGAGGGAGGGAGGGAGGGAGGGGGAGAGAGAGAGAGAGAGAGAGAGAGAGAGAGAGAGAGAGAGAGAGAGAGAGATTCCTAACTTTTTCTTTGCACAATGGTCCATGTTGCTTGAGTGGTTGTGTGTGTGTGTGTATTCTCATATAGACAGAGCGTGCGTATTCCTATTGCAGCTATGATATTAGGTGTATGATGGATAGTCTATACACTTGTAATGGCCAAGCTGAACATGTCCCCTCACTTATCACACTTACTTCCCTACTAATATTGGAAGAAGGGAGTCTGTGATGATGTGCTTTGTCAGCAGTGCATTCTAGAGTTGTAGCTGGATTGGTCTCGGTATTTCTCCCCGCCCCCCCATCCCCCACCCCAGAACATTGTTTAGGATAACAGTGCCTCCTTTAAAGATGGTGATTCTGAGGGACTGATGTAAAATAAAAGTCAGCTGATTTTTCCAATTATTTTGAATAAATAAGTGTGAGCACAGTTCAGCTCCCTCACTACTTTACTTCACTTTTAGAGGCTTAGCACTGTAACTGGCAACTCTGGACTGTTTTGAGAAGTTAAAAACTACCTTTGCATTTCACCAACATAAGGAAGAGGGACTCTATCTTCAGGGCATATGGAAATACATCTAGTATTTAGAATAATGGATTTACTTCCTGTGAGTGAGGCTATTGTTTTCTTGTTCTTATTTTCACCCATTTTTAAAGTGCCGAGGTAAATGCATATTTAAGAACTATCACTTAACATCTCATAAATCATATTACATTATACATGACTGGTTGGAATTACTGAATAATAATCAAAGTAGACACATCCAGAATGCCAGGCAGGAGCGTTCCAGCCCAGGCTTCTACTTCCTAGCGCTTTTGTGTACTAGCATAAGCAGCATAAATGAAGGAAAAAATCAAGATAAGTACGATCAGTTAAGAAGCCAGTGGGGTAATGGCATTTTCAAGGATTCATGATTTGTATCCTTCATGAAATTTTCAGTATAACAGAAATTAACATAGGGTGCTTTACCCTTGAAAAGGCATGACTTTAGTCAATGGAGGATGTGGGAAAAGCCCCCTCAACCTTTCTCTATATACATAGACCATTGTAACCTGCCACTAGACATTGTAGTTGACCAGAAAATTCAAGTTAAATTAAACATCCGTGAGAGACTTGCAGGTACTACAACTTTTGAGGGGCCACAAGCAGTAGCAGAATCTGATCCTTGACAATTTGTTTATTCTGAATAACTGTGACTATGGACCCATGTGGTTTGACCTAAGCTGTTGTCCACACTGTGAAGCATTTGAGATGGATTTTCACAATTAACACCTCGCATACCCTCTCTGCTGTGTGATAGGTGTGTACTCACGTGAAGCAACAGCCAAATGGGAATCCTGAGGTTATTTTATTTATAGCTGGAGAAGAGTTCAAAGTCCTCTCCTTGCACAGCTTTTCTGGCAAGTTTTTTCTGGAGCATGTGGTCTATTCCAAGAGATTCAGAAGCTACTCTTTTAACCAGTGGCGAAGATAAGAATGGACAGTCTGCCCAAGAACAGGATCTTCCTGTTCTTGGAAAAAGAAAACATAATACTATTGAGCACCTGCTGTGTTCTAGGGACTGGGGGTAAAATGGTAAGCAAAACAGATATTGTCCTTTCGCTTTACTCATTTTATAATCTGGTGTGGCACACGGGATGGGCGCTTTCTCTGCTAATGAGAGCACGTTTGCTCCTGAATGTGCAAGATACCAGGGTCTCATGGTAGTTTCCCTAATTGCCTCAATGAAACATTTCTGAGCCTGACCATGAGTATTTTTCCTACTCACTTTCTCTGGACTCTGGTTCCTGAGTATGATCTCCATCTGTGATTCTTAATGTGGTCCCCAGGCAGGCAGAATCAGCATCACCTAAAAACTTAGGCATGCAAATTCTAGAGTTGTACCCAGACTTGCTGAATCAGAAGTAAGGAAGGAGTTAGCACAAGGCAGTCTGTTTTAACAGGCCTTGCAGGTGATTCTGAAACATGCTACAGTTTGAGGAACGCTGTTTTAGAGGAGTGCTTCTCAAAAGTATTGGGAATACAAAATTCCTGGGGATCTTATTGAAATGCGTGCTTAGTCAATAAGAGGGGCCTAAGGCCAGGAGCATTTCTAACATGCTCCTGGGTAATGCCAGTGCTGCTTGCCTGTGGACCACACTTAGAGTAGCAAGGCTTTGAGTGTCCTTGTTGCTGTTGCTATGTGTAGTCTGGAGACTTTTAATCTGGTGGTAAATGTCTTTCCTTTCTTTGGCACCTGCAGACATCGAAATCTTCTGTTACATCGTTTGCCATATTCTACTGTAATTATTTGTTTACTTCTCTTTATTCTGTCAGTCTATCAACTTGTTGAGGGCAGGAAGAATGTCTGTATTTGCAGCAACTTTAAGTGCCTGGCATATGGAAGACCCTTGATAATGGGTGACGTAGCAAGATTCTTATATCTATATCTATATCTATATAGCTTGTCAACAAGAGATGTATTAAAACTCCTTGTAAGTAACTTCTCTGTTATTTATTTGCCAACCTTCTGACAGTTGATTCCTGCCAGCTTATAATGGACTGGCTAAATTTACGAGGCTGAAATTCTTCAAGCACAGCCAAAGTAAGATGAACTTTTTGTCTTAAATGGCTATGTGTCTAGTGGAAGGTGGGAGTGAAATAAAGCTGATTTTAGTCTGGCTCCTGGTGAATTGTGGCTAAGGGGTGTTAATAGATTTTCTTTTTGAATTAAAGATTGTCAGTCCCCAGGAGAAAACCTAGTTCTGATGTGGAGGGTTCAGCATTCCGACGTGAAAAGACTACAGTACTCTCATTTTACCCATGTGAGAAGCTGAAATTCTTTTCTCCCTCTGTTCAGAGTAATATGGTCAATATGGTGGATTATCTCTTTTTTAGCCTGTTTCCCTTTAGTAAGTGAATTCCTGGTAAGGATAAAAACTTGTACCTCGCCTGTGAAAATATTCAATATTAAATTCTGAAGAACCCTGGCTAGTGAGGTCACCTCTCCATTGTATCATCTTTTTTGTGTGCTCAGAGGAATTCCCTCTAATAGTGTGAAGAGTGACATCACTGAGGTAATGGCACTGGGACAAGGCTATGGCTATATGGTAGTACTCAGCTGAAGTGATCTTATCTTCACCCAAAAGAAAAGCTACTGGAGGGAAAAGCTCCTGTAGAAAGCAAGTCCCACATTAAAAGTGGCCAGTTGGTAAGAATTTAGTGCAGAATATTAAGAGAAACGAAATGGCTTAAACTTACCCATCTTAAATCAAATGAATGTTAAAGGCTAGAAAACACATCTTTGCAAATGCAGATTCTGTTTATTGCAGTTATAGGTTTCAATAATGCCCGATAAATATCTCCAAAACTAAGAGCAGTGCCCAAAGTACTATTTACCGAAAGACCTAGATAAACGTGTCTTCCTTCCACATACTACAGAAAACAGTAGGTTGTATTGCATTTTCATTAGATGTTTAATTATCATAGTCCTTCACAAAACATTTTATCTGTGACTTCTAAATTCATTTCACTTTGGATCGCAGAAGTAAGTCTATTAGAATGATTTTCAGTAAAGCCTGGCTTTAAATTAAGACCGTCTGGCTTTCACAGATTGAGTAGCAAGTTGGAAATCTATTGTGCCATCCAGACCACCAGGACTATAAATTGATTTGAAGCTTTGGCCCCATAGAATGTATTCCTCTCTGGGCAGCTATCCAGCGACAGTAATAAAGAGGGCAATTACCTTGTTTTGTAGTCATTCTCTCTCACACTAAAACATTTCTTTTTCAAGTTTATGTTTTAAAACAATTTTTTTTGTTTTACTAATATGAAGGAATCATCTGACAAATCTTTATTACAATTGTCTGTGGATATTTTGCTCCTGGGGGAATTATTAAGCAGGATATGAACCTGAAAAGACCGTCTAAAATCCCTGTATCGCCATTCTCCTATGTTTGCTCTTAGAGCAGGCAACTGAGAACAGAAGAGGTAACCTTCCTTCTGGAGTTTCCAAGTAGGGTCTTGAGGGAGGAAGATTCTTCTCTTCTTTGAAAATTTCGTGATAATGTCATATATCATCAGGAAATCACATATTAAAACAACAGTGAGATAGTACTACACTCCTATTACAATGGTCAAAATCTGGAGCACTGACAGCACCAAATGCTGGTGAGAATATCCAGCCACAGGGACTCTCATTCATTGCTGGGGGGAATGCACAATGGTACAGCTACTTTGGAAGGCAGTTGGTGGTTTCTTACAAAATTAAATTACTCTTAGTACATGGTCCAGCAATCATACTCATTATTTATCCAAGGGTGTTGAGAACTTACGTTGACACGAAAACCTGCACATGGATGTTTATAAGCAGCTTTATTCATAATTGCCAAAACTTGGAAGCAACCAAGATGTCCTTCAGTAGGTGGATGGATAAAATAAACTGTGGTACATCCAGACAAGAGAATATTATTTAGAAGCTATGAGCTACCAAGCCATGAAGGCATGGGGGAAATATAAGTCCATATCATTAAATGAAAGAAGCCAACTGAAAAGGCCATATGCTAGATGATTCCAACTATATGACGTTCTGGAAAAGATAAAACTATGGAGACAGTGAAAATATCAGTGGTTGCGAAGGCTTAGGTGGGAGCATTAGG
Source organism: Rhinolophus sinicus (assembly GCF_057876585.1). Lineage (NCBI taxonomy): Eukaryota > Metazoa > Chordata > Mammalia > Chiroptera > Rhinolophidae > Rhinolophus > Rhinolophus sinicus. The sequence goes on along the minus strand of NC_142516.1, from coordinate 42,993,332 downwards.
AGGGGTAGGTGAATAGGCAGAGCACAGAGGATTTTTAGAGCAGTGAAACTTCTCTGTAGGATACTATAATAATGGATACATGTCATCATACATTTGTTTAAACCCATAGAATGTGCAACACTAAGAGTGAACCATAAAGTAAACTATGGACTTCAGTTGATTATGATGTGTCACTATAGACTCATCACTTGTAAGAAATGTACCCTTCTAATGGGGCATGTTGTTAATGAGGGGTATGTGGGAAATCTTGTGCTTCCTCAATTTTTCTGTAACCCTAAAACCTCTCTAAAATATAAAGTTTAAAAAAAAAAAACACACCACACTCTTTAGGCATTTAGAATCCTGAATGTACCTAAAAAAATCTATAATAGTTTAATTTATGGTCCAAAGAATGAAAAACTTGTCTGATTATGAAACAAAAGTATACGAGTTACATATAATGCCTAGTCCTCACATGGTGAAAGAGCAGGGTGATTACGTTTTCAGTCTTAAAAATTATGGATCATGCAGAAAGATTGATAGATGTCTCATTCTACTTCTTCTAGAACAGGCTACCGCCCAGCTTGCTAATTACAGGAGGGCCAAATAAATAGATGGCAATCAGTTCTGGAAGACTTCCTTCCTTCCTTCCTTCCTTCCTTCCTTCCTTCCTTCCTTCCTTCCTTCCTTCCTTCCTTCCTTCCACAAGTTTTAGTTGAATAAACAAATGAACAATCCCCATTTAGATGGCATAACCACATTCTGCCGGCATTTAAAACTCATCTTTAAGCAGTCTTTTCCATACGAGAACACCTTTGCAGAAAGCCTATCCAGCAAATAGGAAAAACCAGGAAAGCTAGCAGCTGCTTAAATTTGTGCAGGCCCTGATGATTTATTCTGATGCAATAAAATATGGAATCGACACAAGGTATGGGAGGCAAGGAATAAAAGTTTGGCCACTCTGCCTATCTGGGAACTTCCTCTCAGTGTTAATGTGAGAAAAGGAAATGGTATTTTTATTTTCATTAAAATGCAACAAGCACCAAAGTCAGAAAATAGAACATCTTTCCTCGTGGCTAGAAGCATACAGAAACAGATGAGCGGATGCATTCTGCTGGGTGTTGCTGGTTGCTTCTCTAACAGATCCATCACCTGGCACGTGAGCTCAAACTTGCAGGGAGGAGAGGAGATTGAGTACTGGGTTGGTCCCTGACTTAGTAGGATAGGCAGGGACTCGGCTAGTTCTGGAAGATCCTCCCTCCCTCCCTTCTTTCCTTTATTCATTCCACAAGTCTGTATTGAATTCTATGTACCTTCATTAATTAGCTCTGGGGATAAGAAGGTAAGATGTGGCAGCGTTCTCAGGTTTCTCACAATCCAATGGAAGAGACAGATAAGCAAGCAGGAAACTACAACAGTATTAAAGTATCACATACACCATGTTTCCCCCCAAATAAGATGTAGCCGGACAGTCAGCTCTATTTGCATCTTTTGGAGCAAACATTAATATAAGACTATATTAATGATATAATATAAGACTATATTATATTATAAATACCAGTCTTATAGTAAAATAAAACTGAGTCTTATATAAATGTTTACTCCAAAAGATGCATTAGAGCTGATTCTCCGGCTAGGTCTTATTTTCGAGGAAACACAGTAGGAGTTTCAAGAGCATGTTCAGGAAGGACATTTACTTCTGACTTGAGTTCAGGGAAGGCTTTATAGGAGAGGTGACATTTAGGTTGATATTCAAAGGCCGAATAAGCCAGTTGACACCCCAGTAATATGGACAGGAGAGGGGAGCAGGTGAGCGGAGAGAAGGCAGCAGATGATGAGATGGAAGAATGCACAGTATGTACAGAGGCCTGGTGGAGAAAGAGAATGTAGCACACTGGGAACCAACAAACTGTGCAGTATGGCTGAAGCATGTCCTTGGAGGAGGAGAAGTGAGGCTGACGAGATGAGAAAAACAACATTCTTGTAAATCCAGCTAAGGTATTTGAATTGCATCAAAGACTCAAAGGCTGTGCTCTGGACGGTTTTAGAAATTCTGCGCAATGTGACTTCCATGGAGGCGAGGCCGCACTGCATACATGGCGCCTCCCACATACTTCAAGGCATTGAAGTGATTTGTTTAGAGTTCTGTTCAGCTCAAATCGATGATCAATTTCTGAAGGGAAAAGAACAGCTTTTGTAAATGTCTGTATTTTCCAGTAGGAAATAACCTAGTAGGAGCTGCTGTTTTGAGGCCAGAACACAGAAGACACACAGGCAAAGATCCCAGTCACCCCAAGACACGACAACCACCAACCTTTCCAACATTCCGTGGTTCTCATGCCATTGGCGGGTAATAATCATGGTAGGTGAACAGTGTAGTAATTGGTTCTTTGGACAAAAATGCACATTTCAAGGCATTTCTCTGCCCTTTCAGTACATTAACCAAAATAATGCCAGTTACCAAAGCAATGTCAGTGCATCAATGCCAGCCTTTTCATAACAGGGCAAACATTTCCTACCAAATGACTCAATCCCTTGCAAATTTTAAAAAAGGTAACTGAAATCTATTGTGATTTAGAGATCGTTGAGTAATCATATAGTGTAGGGAAAGGAAGTAGGATACATACCAACAGCTTAAGAGTGAAAGATGCTGTTTGGAGGAAGGATCATTCATTTGTTCATTCAGATGTTTATGGAAACTCTATTATGCACTTGGTGATTGAACGTCGAATACAATTAAGACACTGATGCTATCCATCAGGATCTCACAGGATGGTGAGGTGTAGCACAGGATGAGAGGTGCAGCACAGTCATTATAGCACAATAGGGCAAATGCTATGATAAGGACATGCCAAATGTATTGACAAGGGTGGGGGATAGTGAAAGGGCCTGAGCTCAGCCAGGGGTTGTGTAGTGGGGTGTATGGTGGGTGCCCTAAAGGTATGTCCACCCAGAACTCATAAATGTGATTGTATCTGGATAAAGGGTCTTTGCAGATATAATAAAGTTAAGGATCTTGAGATCATCCCAAATTAGGGTGGGTCTTAATCCATTGACCGTGTCCCTATAACAGACAGAAGAGAAGATGTAAACACAGGGGAGAAGGCCATGTGAAGACAGAGGCAGAGGTTAGAGTTTTGTTGCCAAAAGCCAAGGAATGCCTACAGTTATCAGAAGCTGGAAGAGACAAGGAAGGACTCTCCCCTGGAGCCTTCAGAGGAAGTGTGGACCTACCTTGAGTTCAGACTTCTGGTCTCCAATACTCTGAGAATAAATTCTTTTGTTACAAGTCACCTAGTTGTTGATAATTTGTTGCAGTAGCCCAGAAAACTAATACAGGGAGGGAGCTGTGAAAAGTCAAGTAATACCTTGACGAAAATAAGACCTAGCCAGACAATAGGCTCTAATGTGTCTTTTGGAGCAAAAATTAATATAAGACCCAGTTTTATTTTACTATAACATAAGACCCAGTCTATAATATAATATAATATAATATAATATAATATAATATAATATAATACTGGGTCTTGTATTAATTTTTGCTCCAAAAGACACATTAGAGCTTATTATTGTCTGGCTAAGTCTCATTTTCGGTGAAACACAGTACTTCTGGAAGAGATACTGCCTGAATGAAGTCTTGAAGGGAGAGTTAGAGTGAATCAGCTGAAATGACTGAGTGTGGGAATACGAGGAAAATGGAAAAGAGGTAGGGATGGAAGGGCAAATGATACGGTGTTCAAGGAAGGGTCTCGAAAAATTAAAGGAGTGATTTTGAAAACATACTTGTATCTAGTTATCTCATGATTGAGTTGATGTGGCCAAGAGAAAAGGCTTATATGTAAACATATGCCTTAAAAATTTTTTTTGTGGACAAACAGGTTTGGAAAATGATGTATATAACTATAGTATTCTTAATGTTAAAGCTCCCAAGTTCACATAAGCATAGTGACAGCTCAGGGAAATTTTGCACTCTGTTTCCTCTAGAGTTTCATATTTCTTTGTTTTTGTGTGTATGTATGTGAAATACCTACTAACAGCTCAAGGAAAACAGCGCTTCTAGAACACATTTGAGAAACACTGCACCAGATAGCGTTTGGAGGATGTTAGGGAATACCACTCACCCTCCCCGCCCCCTCCCCCCAAACATATAGAACCAAACTCTCATGGATGGCTCTTTTCCTTTTTCTTTATAATTCTGTGATTTTTTTTTTTTTTTTTTTTTTTTGTAATTGCAAGTAATTCTGTAATTTTTTTAAAATTAACTATGTAATTAAGGCAGGCAAATATAACATTAGCATACAGGTCAAGGGGTTATTATTATTATCTTTTTTTTCGTAGTTGTTAAAAGACTAATACTTCCTTCTAGGAATTTACCCTTTAGGCTGTGATTCATCACTGACACCTTAGAGCGTGTAAAGAATTGATTGATCCTTTCTGCAAAATGGGGACTAGTGTGAAAGGCCAGGAAATATCCTGAGAAGAGTGAAAGGGTCAACCTCAAGGTGGTGACGTGGTAGACGGAAGTGAGGATGCAGGTAGAGAAAGCCCTGATGAAAGCAACAGCCAATTCTGGTGTCTCCAGGTTCTGGCCTGGCCCCCAAATTGTCAGGTATTCGCTCAGCCGCAAGCTCATATTTGACTAAGTGTAATTTGTCTTTGTAGCTGTTTTTCCTCTACCCTTTCATTCTCCCTGTTAGATTTTGGGTTAAGCCTGTTGTCTGGCCAAATAATCCTCCCAAAAATCAACCAAAAAGAAAACAATTTATTCGGGAAAAGAAAAAGAAACAGAACCACCAAGGAGTGTAAACACACTCACGCCCAGATGGCAGACCTCTGTGGCAAGAAAAGGGGCCGACCCACCATGGCTTCTTCCCTTTATTCCCCTCCCACCTTGCTGGAGGTTATCATAGAGTTCAACAGGAAGTCAAAACTAGAGAGTTAACAAGGGGCCCAGCTCCACCCATAGTCCTCCCAGCTCTATGGTTGAGCATCTTAAGATGTCAGTTTACTTTCAACAAGCCCCTTTAGGATATCTGAGAGTGCAATCTCTGTGATTAAGTCCTGGGAGTAAGATTTTTCTCTGTCCTGGTCATCTGCCTCGGCTTTTGCTAGAATCCTGCATTTTTTCCTCTTGGTGACAGAGGAAGATGAATGACTTTCAGAGGATGACATTTACAGATAAGTTCTGTTTAACCAAAGCAAATGACAAGCATGCATTGATTAAGCCAGAGATAATTGAAAAGAAGGTTTTATTTAAATAACGGCAACCAAATTCCCCAAACCAATCACCAATCAGTGCCTGAAACCGACATTTTATGGTAGTAACTTCAATGGCAAATAAATGATGCCTAGCACCTTGGAGCCGCTCATCAGTCCTCCCAAATCAGGGTCCCCAATTTAGTTCCCATCAGGACTTTTGGAATCTTAACCAAAAGCAATTTACAGAAAGAATTTTATCCTGTGACATTCAAAGCTATTACAGTTTGATCTGTGTTCTCTCTCTCTCTGTCTCTCTCTCTCTCTCTCTGTCTGTCTCTGTCTGTCTCTCCTTAGGTTATGCTTTGCACTTGTTTGTTTTATAGATTAGGCCTGATTTTAATGTATCTATAAATCTTTCCCTAAGTAAATGACAGCTTGCTGATCTGTATGCAAATGATGTACTTGCCTGCCTTAAAAATTTAAGATTGACTTTCAATTGACCCCGTGCTTTATCCCTCAGTGGAGAAAAATGAAAGGATATTTATAATACCTGTGGACAATGTGTACGATACCAGTGGGAGTTTTCTTCAACAGTAGATGAATAGCAGAAACATGGGCAGACTGAAATATGTCAGATTGAAGCTGATTTACATAGCCGTGTATTACTTACTGTAGCTCTCTGTGGATTCTCCTCTCAGATACCTAAAATGCTATAATTTTCTGTAAAAATAAAGAATATAAAACTGAAAAAGGCACGCATTATGATAACATGCCATTTGAGCCCCCAAAAGTTTATAGTATAAATTTCATTTTCTTCTTTCTAAGTATATCATAATTTTGAGGATACCTCAAACAATTTTTACAATGACCCTTTTCTCACCCTGGGGGCAAGCCACATGAATCTCATTCATGTTAGAAGTTCATGGGCTTCAAAATACATACTCCTCTGCACATCAGTTTTCACCATTAGCAGAGACTTTGTTTTATATTTTGAACCTCTTTTTTTCACATTGCCTTAAAAATTAAAATAGAGCAGAACGTTGACCTGGGATGAAATATGGATTTTTTTATGCTTATCTCAAATTCAGATTTTATTAAGGTTTATGAAAATAAGATCACTTCACTTAAAAATGCCATAGAAACCCAAAGGATAAAATTACATGAGATTAACATATCTATTCTTATCCTACAACAAACATATTTCATTCCAAACCTCAAAGATTTTTTTGGACCACACTATTTCAGAACTACATTTTTTGGTGTTTAGCTTTTATTTCCACAGTAGCACATTAACTGTCCTGTGATCTCAAATGAGAATGTTGAAATTCTTCAGGTCACGGCTGAAGTAGCTAGGGCTAGGGTCTTCATATCCTGAGGGTTGTGAGTTAAATCTGCTCCCTAAAAGTTTTGCCTTCATTGGCTCAAAGTGGATAGATTTGAAGTGCTGTAACTGAGCGTCCCAATAGGACCCTCCCATGATTGGGAAAGTGATGGAAGATGCTCTCCTTTCTTTGCCCTTTGTCTCCCTCCATGAGGCCCCTCTATTTATCTCCTCTCCCATCCAGGGATCTCTGGCTCCTTCCTCTTTCCTTTATTTATCAAGAAACTATCTGATCTCAGTTTCATTCCCTGAGTGCCTAGTTGATGGTAGGCTCTCAAATGCTTATTAATGAATTAATAATTAATAAATGAATGGATAAATCATTTACATTCCAGTTTGGGGAAACTAATTAGAAAAAAAGATTAAACAGGATGAAATGAGTCATACACTGTGAATAGATCTTTTTGGCAAAAAAAGAAAGAAAAAAAAAATCATGCTTAAGTCTTCCAACCCGTCTTTTCTTCATAGGGCAAGTAGGAAGGAATGTGGCTGAGAGGATTTGACACCTGTTTCAGGAGCAGAAGAATAATGCGAGGTAGTCAAAGAGGGATAGAACCTTTTGGTAGATAGCAAATTACTTCATTACCTTCCAATGTGTTCTGGCCTGATGTAATTATTGAAAACAAAGGACTATTTTGAAGGGAAATTACTATGGCATGATGATATATTTTACAGCAGAAAGGAAAGAAGTCCAGGTGCCCAATGGAAATTTAAAAAAACAAAAAACTAAGTTTGTAGTATGCACAGAAGTAGAGTACAGGCCCCTAAACTTTGTGGGAGAGAGATTCTGGGTTTGGCAAGCCTGTGGGATTTCCTGACAGCTCTGCAATGTAGGTAATGAATCATGAAGCTGCATTTCCTTAAGGTGGGAGTTCAGCCTTTTGGTTCCCAGGTGACCTAATCTGGATCCAGGATTGCCCTTACTTTCTGTATTTAACCTCCTGGTGGTCTCTTTTGTGGTGGGTTGGAGGGAACAGGGGATCATCAAGGGGAACTAGGTAGCCCCCTATTCGGGAAAGAAGAATTTAGGATTCCTCCATAAATTCTGTGCTGAGTAAAGTAAGGAAATTCGTTTGTGTAATACTTCCTTTTGGAGTGGTAATCAAAATACACTATGTCTTCTGGGTCACCATTTCTTTATGGGGAGAACTGAGAATTAAATAATGTGTTGTTTTTATCCTGGGAGAAATTGAATTTCATGACATTTCTTTCATTAAGAAGTGAGAGACTTTTATCCCTATTAATGGGATTTCTGACATCATTATTGAGGTACAGAAAAATTAAGGGGTTTTACCAAAGCCTTCTTAGCCCTCTCCAAACCAGGAAGGCAACTTCCTATCCTGCCTGTGCATGGAGAGGGCTGCTGGGAACAGAAGTGCCAAGTTCAACCTAAAAGGGGTCCAGAGCTTCCTCACTGGGATTCTGCATCTCTTAATCTCTAAGAAAGAAAAATCCAGAAGCTCCTGACATCTAGGAACTGGTCCGATGCTCATAGTTAGGCCTCAGTGTTGTTAGTTAGAGTTTGGCCTTGTGCTCACAGCTATACTGTGTTGTTCTGCTTAGTATTTGTCCTCCCTATTGGACTACAAGCTCCATGAGAGCAAGGTTTTCCCACCTAGTGTCTTGTCTGGCACATATAAGATATACACTGGATATTGATTGATAAATACATTTATAAGCATACATTTCCCAATGAGGTGCTTTTAAATACTCCTATACTCTTCTAATGAATGTTCTGTTGTCTTGTTCTTAAAGGTAATATAGGGTGAACAGCTATATCAAAGGAGAGATATGAAGTCTACACTGTGGCCTGAGAACAGAATGATGCCTTTCCAGCCTTATGATCTCGAGAACTGTTACCAAATGATTGTTTGGAGTTTCTGTACTTGGCAATGCCATGCTGCTTTGGAAGACATGAGTCTAAAGTTTGCATGTTCCGTTTCAGGACAGCTGAGCAAGAACCAAGTAAGTATTGGTGACACAACAACATACACTGAGAGCTTCTAGGCTTTTGGATTTGTTTATAATCTTTATTCCTAGTAGCATGGTTCTTTGTAACAAGTAAACTAATATACTCATCTATGGCAGTGATTTTCAGTCTATCATTGGGGAAGTACCAGTCTTTGAATTTCCAAACTGTCAAAGAATACTTTTTTAGAGTACAATACAAATAAATTATTAGTAAACTGAAATAAACAAAAGTATACAAAATACAAGCCTAAGTTTTTATAGGTGAAACTAACATAAAATTACGTTGTCAAGTTGTTAAAAAAAGTTTCTCAATATTCAATTGTTTACTTTTCTTGTTTTTCATGGCAACCTTCCCTGGTTTACAACTGATGCCTTACTATTTGCAATGGCAGAAAAGACTCAAGACACCAGTTTCGTTCACACACATGTACACGAAACTTCTAGCAAATTGTTGTCTCACTTTTCACCAAATGAGTCTATAAAGGTAAGAAAGTCAGTTTCAGCAGATAGCCTTTCTGTTCGTACAATGCAATATGAGAAGGTAACAGGATTGTTACAATTCAGGGCTCCACATGACTATATATTTTAATTTTTCCATTAAATATTAAATATTCAAAATTCAATGGAAAACACAGAAGACACCTAAAAAGGAGTGTGAAACGAGTAACACATTTTACATTTGATGAGTGTTTGAAAACTCTATATTCACTTTAAAAATAAAGTACATATTCCTTTTAAATGTGGGGCTTCTAGTTCCATTACCCTAGAATTTAAGCAAAAAGAAATAGGTTGACTAAAGCACTATAATGTATTTCCCTCTTACAATAAATATCAAATCATAAGAATGGTAAATATGATGGTGTTAAAATGATTTTGTTAACTTGTGACCAGTATGACAAGACATTTCATTTCACATCATTTGGTTTTATAGACAAAATATACCACTGGGATGAAATCAGATTTCCTTTGACAGTCTGTAGGAGAACGACATTATCATAATTGTGAGATTAAAACACACACAGACACACACACAGCATCCAAGTTATCTAGCAGTGGGAGACTGTAAAACTTGATTATTGCAAAGGTAGATTGGCATATTAATTAAAAATAAGACTGACATTTGAAGCATATTTCAGATTTCATGGCAAATTTCATCATTCTATATATAGTTTCAGATAATTATGACACATTTGGTGCTAAGCTATTTTAGAATTCAAAACACTTGGAATGGGTGCAGCAAATCAGGGTGTTTGATCAAAGCTGCAGAGAAAAAAAGAGTAGATTTAATATTCCAGGTCTGTTCATATTCTGCTTTTAGCTTTTATTTTCTGTGCAGGTTAAGTTGGTAGAGTTATACAAGGTGATGGCATTTTGAGTGCAAATGGGATTTGACATTTTGAGTGTAAATAAGAATGGTTTGTCTTCTTGCAGTGTAAAGTCACTCTTCACCAGCAGTTAAAATAAAATGAAAACCACAGAAATGTAGGGTTATTCATTTTCTTGCATACACACCAAAGAATTTTATATTCAGTTATTGCTGTGAACATTATTTTACCCTTTTCTTTTCCAATTTATTGTCTCATTACAGGGATTGATAATGATATTTTTCTGAATGACTATTATAGACTTACTTTTTTCACCTATGGCTGGGAGCTGGAGATATAACTGTTTATCTTTCTTTTAGGGCACTTCTTGTTCTACCTAAGGCACATAAAGATTGGGAAACTTTATGTTTTTTTTCTTTTTTTTTTTTTTACTTTTTTTCTTCTAATGTTTTTATTGGAGTTAAAAATAAAGCATGTGTAATGCAGCTTAGTTTCTCCCTAATCTTAAAATAAGACAAAAATGATGAAGGGGAGGAGGCAGGAGCAAACAGAAAGGAAGAGTCAGAAGTTCTGAGCTAGATGGAATGCTGAAAACCATGAATGCTTCAATAATGCCACCAGACCTCCCATTTCCTTTTACAAGTAAGGAAAATAAAAGACAGAGGAGGTAATTTAACTTAGTTTACCAAGGTAGCTACCGGTAGTCACAGAGCTGGCCCTACAATATAGGTCAAAAATACATGAGTTGAGTGTGTCATTTTCTCATTCTGAGATTCATTTTCTGCATTTCTAAAATCAAGCTGTTAGATAAGATAACCTCCAAACCTTCAGTGCTAATATCTCAAGAATTGAGTTGTCAAACATGTGGGTTTAAGTCCTGGCTCTGTCTCTTGTTGCATTATCAGGGGCAGTTGCTTAAACTCTCTAAACCTCAGTCTCCTTGGCTGTAATATAGGGGTTAAATAATTCATTCAACACATAGTTACTGAGTTTCTCTCTTGTGCCAAACAATGAAGACACTGGACTGGGCCAGGAAGAAATAGTCCCTGCTCTTGTGGTGTTTACATTCATTCATTAATTCATACATTGATTCAAAAAGAATGATTGAGTTCCTACCATTTTCCAGGCAATGTGGTGGGTCTTAAGGATACCTTAGAAAATATTCGTGTATTGGAGGCAGGTGGCAAAAAAGCCCCACCACACAGCAATGGTATTATTAGTGAAACAAACATGAAAATGAAAGAATAATAAGGTTGGAACTATGTCCTTTATAAGGAGCTCAGGGAAGGATTCCTTATAAAAGTGACATTTAAGCTGAGTTTTAAAGACAAAAACAAACTATGTAGAGTGGAAGAGAAGACGCTACGTGCACCTGAGTAACAGAAAGAAAGCACGTGGCTGATGGTAGTAGGATGAGATGACCTTTGGAGAAATATTCAAAGGCCAGACATAGAAGGGCCTTAAGAGTTTGATTATTCCAAGTACAATTAAAAGTTACTAAAGACTTCTTGGCAGTAATAGAAGGATATGAGCAGTAACTTGACTTAACTTATGTTGAGAACATTTCTCGAGCTATTTGGTGGAACATGGATTGAGGGGCAGGAGCGAAAGAGGGAAGATGAGTCAATAGTGTTTTGCAGTAGTTCCAGCAAGAGATCGTGGCACATGGCCTGCAGTGGACGCAGAGTAAGTGGGGATATGCAGCTGACTGGGGAAACATTTTTAAGGTAGACAATCAGAATTGGCTAATGAATTGGATGGGGGAATTTATGAAAATGGCAAAATTAAGGATGCCCTCTAGTGTTGGGGGCATAGGTTTAGGAAGGGGAATCAGGAGTTCCACTTTGTATTGAGATGTATGTAAAGTGATGAAATGAAGCTGTGATGTGTGAATCTAAAGCTCAGGGAAGAGGACTGGGCTGGAGAAATGTAAATATGGGGTCATCAGAAAAGGCTACAAAAATAGATGAGATCACTAAGAGGGGAGAGACAATAAAATGGTTTAGTTCTGAGCCCTAAGAAACTCCACTATTCAGAAGTCATGACAGCAGTCAAAGAGGGATGAGGGAATAAAAACATTGTGATGTTAGAAGTTACCAAAGAAGAACAATTTAAGAATGAGGGGAATCAGCAGTGTTCAAAGTTGTCAAAGGATAATGAAGATAAGATTAAAACATCCACTGGATAGGCAATGCGATGTTTGGTGGTCATTTAAACAAGAGAATATTGAAGTACTGAGGAAGAAACACATTCTGGAATGGGTTGAGTTAAGGCCATGGGAGATGAAGAAGGGGAGATAACACTTCAGAAAAGTTGGGCTAAAAAGGGAGCAAAAAATAGGCAGTAAGTTGCGACAGATAAGGACTCAAGGAGGGTTTATTTATTTTCCTTTTTAAAGGTGAAAGATGTTACACAATGTTGGTATGCTGATGGTAAATAGCCCGTGGGGCATGGGGGAGCAGGGTGATGTTGCAGAAATTGATGTGATAGAACAGAGGAGGGAACTGAGAGAAAAAAGGGTCCTTGAGAAGATGAGAAAGGTTGGAGTCTAGAGCACAAACAGGGTAGCCTGGCACATAGTAACTGGCCAGGAATTGGAGGTAGTGTTGATGGCACTGGCTCTAAGGAGCTTTTCCTCACCTCTGTATTGGCCTTGCCTGGGAGGAGGCTGCAGTTGGAGAGAAGAATCCTGGGAGTATAAAACAGAGGTAGGATCACCAATTTTCAGGTCCAGTTATCAGTGGCTTCCTGAATGTAAAACAGCAAATTTAAAGGAAAAGATCCTTGACGCAGAGCAAGCCTAGATAGGGCAAAGGAGATTTTAGGGAGATTGAAAAAAGAGTTCTCCTTCCCTGTCCCCCTGCCCCCACACATACACACTCAACCACTCAAAACCATCTCCTCTCATGAGTGCAAAGTGGCCCAACCCAATGGAGAAAAATTTGTCAATACATAACACAGCTGCCTATGCATTTGCCTTTTTGCAAAGCACTTTCTCCTCTGGGAATTTTATCCAAAAGATACACTCCATAAACATGAAAATAAAAAACACACCCTGATTTGTTACCATGGCATCATTTATATAAATAAAATATTGGAAACAAGGTAAATGTCCATTCTTAAGAGACTAATAGAATAAATTATTGTACATTCACCCAATGTAGTATCATGCAGTTGTGAAAAAGAATGAGGAAGAGTTTTGTGAACTGATAAAGAATGATTTCCAGGGTATATTAATAAGTGAAATATAAATATGTTATATTTATATTTTAAGAAGTTACACAAGAATTAGAAACCAGAAACAAATCAAAATGATTATGGGAGGTGGGTGGGCACAGAGGAATAGTGAGATCTTTTTGAGACTAACTTTTTATTTAGTTTTTACTTTTAAATTATGCAAATGTTTAAAATTCTAGATAGATAGAAATACTGGGTATGGGGCAATATGAAGTTTGTTAGAATATGATACAATTCCAATTTTTGTCAATTCTGGTTTAGGCTTCTTTTTCTTATAAATTCTTTCCTTTAGTTTCTATAGCCAGTGCCCCAGCTTTGTCCCTAATTTCCCCAGTTTAAATAAATGGTCAGTATTGTCCTGTATTGTCCTGACCCAGGGAGCAGTTTGGTTATGTCCAAATCATAGGCTACCATTTATTGCCATATTTTACTGTAACTTAGTAGCATCACTGACTTAAAATACACTATTAAGTAGCTTTCAACAATGTTAAGTGCCACTTGGCTTCCTGGGCCCAATGCCAAGCAATGACTCTATCTATTTGCTTCTGGTTTGGGGGGCAGCCTGTGAGAGTGACCCTTGGAAAGGTTTCCAGGTACCAGAGGGACATGTAATTCTCTTAATCTGGAAGAGCCAACCGTCCCCTCTTCCTGAGCACTGGAAATATTTGGTCAATGTGACAGCCTCCTCACTCATCCCAGAGTAATTGTATCAACTTGACATTGTGGCCTTGGGGGTGGCAGCTATGAGAGAATAATAGGATTTAAACTTCAATTTTTTTCAGCTCCTGGGTAGGATTAGCGAATAGAGATAAATAGAATCCCTTTGCTATTTTTATAAATCACAGCTTTGATACAGGTTTAGATTTGAAACATCTGAAATTTCTCCAGAGATGACTATAAAAACTCCTAGTGGGAAGGTATAGAAAACCTACCTTTGGTTAAGCTATCTGGCTCCGTTTCGCTCCCAGACAGCATTTGGGGAAATGATCTCCATAAGGTTTTATTATTACTGATCACTCTGTACTCCTTCTTGGGCATTTGTCAACAAATGACTCCAATAAAAGTACTTGTAATGAATCCCATGTGTCCTGTGGATTCATCACCTTGTAGACACAATCCTTTTCCGAGATATTACAGTGTGGTGGTTCAGTGACTTTGTAATTTAAGCTGTAACCAGTAGAAGGAAGTAAACAGCCTCATTGTCTCAAAGTAATGACTTAAAGCTACTATTCTGAAGACATGAGAACATGGCTGTGTTGTTCCGGTCTTGTTTGAGCACATTAGAGTGTGCTCAAACTGGGGAGGGGATGGTTAAGTCTGAGAACTACCTCAAATCAAGAACTGTTGAAGCAAATGTGTTTTATTCATATTGGAGAAGAAAAGACACAGGGGACACATGCTAAAAGTATTCAAATATTGGAAGGAAATATCATTAAGAGGAAACAGACGCTGATCATATTTCCAACAGGGCTGAACTGTAAGCATTGGTGGAAAGTCACAAGGGGATCGGTTTGAATTTAATAGAAAATGAATTTTCTAAGACTCCAACAATGGAACAGACTGTCCAACGCTAAAAATATTCAAGTAGAGGCTAGATAATTCTGTCAAGTTTATAATTTGTTAATCTCCAACATCTCTTGGCAATTTTAGGAGCCAATTCATTCATTCATTCATTCATTCATTCCACATTCATTCATTTAAATATTAATTAATATTGAGGAATTGTTATGTGCCAGGTACTACCTAGATTGTGTCGAAACAATAATAAATGACAACAGACATCACAATCTGGTAGGGAGAGGGACAATGACCAAATAATCACACAATGAGTGCATGATATTAAACTGGGATAAGTATCATGAGGGAAGGAATGTGGTGCTATGAGAGCATATGACAAAGTTATCTTCTTAAACTTTGTGGTGGTGGGGTGGACGTTGTTGATGTGATGTTTGAGTAGAAAGATGGAAGATGATCAAGAGTAAATCTAGTGTGGTGGGAAGAGGGAGGGGGAGAGAAAAGGAAGAAGAGGTTTCCAATGAAAGTGAAGAGCATTTGAAAAGCCCTGTGGAAGGAGGGATCCTTGTATGTTTTTCCCTGTCTTTCCTGTTAGTAAGAATGACCTGAGGCTCTTACTAAGTACACCAATTTCTGGGCCTTCTCATTAAAGTATTATCTAGTGGGCTTGGAAATTTTAATTTATCAAATAACTTGAATACTTTTTATCATCAGGCAAATTTCAGACATGATGTCGGAGGGCCTAAAAGGAGGGCAGTGTGGCTGAAGCATAAAGATTGTGTGTGGGGTTGTGGGATGAGAGGCAGGCTGGTCATTACCCTGAGAATAATAGGTAGGTTTGTAGAATTGGTAACTAAAAATTGAGGGAATTTTTTTCATATAGCTCTAATTTTCTCAGTGAAAGGAGGAAGAAAGATGGTTGATCACATAGTAGGGGCAAGCTGCATAGGCATCATCACAGTTTTGAGGAAAATGGAGAAGTGAGATGGCCAGTTGCCTAAGAAAAACTGGTAGGATTGATGGGCAGTGTTGAGGGTTCACTTGAGGTTAGGGATTATGGATTTATAGTGATACAAATTTGCTCTGCTGTTTTTCTCCAGCAACTATTAGATGCTTAAGTGTTACCAGACAGAAAGCCCACTAGCAGGGTTGGTCCTAGGTTTGGTGTGACAAAATACAAAGGCATAAAAGAGTTTGGAGTATCAACAAAAGTGGTTTTGAAATGAAGGATTATGGCATGCAAACTGGATAAGGATGAAAATGAAGAAATCAACAGACTGAAGGATTGCTTCATATAGAGAGGTCAATAGACTGAGATGCTGGTGAGTCCAAAGTAGAGGTAGTTGGAACTATGATGTGTGGTCGGAAGGTAATATGCTTAGATTCCATGACTTGGACATAGAGCGATCTTATATAACATATCAATGTTCACAGTATTATGGGGTGGAAGTGGGTTTCTTGGAGTTGAGTAGAGGAAAAGTTTATGGGAAAAGAGGCAGCCAAATAAGTCAGAAATAAAGTCCTCTCATCTCTACTACTGTGAATATAAGAGAATTAAGACTGGAAGAGGGGATTTTGCTTCAAGGAATGACCTGTTGTTTGCTTCCACTCTAGTCAATGTGTGGGTGGCTGTAGGTCAGCGACCTACAGGGTTGGGTGATGAGACTGGTTTAGGACATCACAAACCACAAGAAATGTTAGGGGTCAAGACAGCAATATATCAGGCCTGGGAGTCAACAGAAGCCAGGAAGACACAAATATTAGAGAACAAAACATGGCAAGTAGCCAGATGTTGATGGGGATGATAAGCATCTGGGAGACCTGTAGACACTGAGAGCGAAGAATAAAAAGATTGAAAAATAAGCAGAAAGCCAAGCAAAACCTGGGGCTGAGGTAAAGACAAGACAGGCAGGAGATCAGATGCTGCACACCTACAGTGAAGCAATCACCTCAACCTGAGCCGTGTTACTTCCTTGTGACCCTGATGGAAACCCATCCAGGACAAGCCTGGCCTGCAGATGTTAGTAAATGAAAACAGCCAGTTGATAGGAAATGTCGGGTTGAAAGAAATGCTTGAAAACATGTGGTCCTTTTTCTTTGAAGATGGACCCATTATACTTTAGACTCTAAATTGGGATTTGCAGCCAAAAAGAAATTCTCCCTATTTTCCCTTCCCTCATGGTAGCTTATTAGCCTATATAACCATTGAAAAATAGAATTGTAATGTTTCACAAGTACAGAAATAACATTTTTTTCAAGGATCATTGGGTGGGGACTGAAAATCAAATAAACATACTTGTCCTACCCTTGCACAAGACCAGAGCATCCAAAACTGGAATGCTATGTGCATTTTAGCATGATTCATCTCAAGAAAAGTATGATGGAAGAGCTTAAGCAATATTCATTTTGATCGAGAAAGCATTGCGGTAGCCCTTGTCTGGTTATGCCTCTTACTGCAGGTTAAAGAGTATCAAGAGCCAATGTGGTGGGTCTATCTAAAGGTGCATCCTCCTTCTAGACCATACTCTGCTGTCTAGGAACCTGGAATTCCTGTCTAAATGGCCTTGACCCTACTTTCAGAGCCTGAGTGGGTCTGTTCCCTTGGTCTTTGCTCCTAAGGCCCCCCTGATGGATACACCATAGACTTAAGTGGTGACCAAGGGACAGCTGTTTGTGGAGTCTGTGGCTGTGACACATAGCCCAGGTGTCCATATGCATGTGACCAAATATGGAAAGAAATTGGGGAGGAAAAGGAGGGAAGAATGCTAGGAGCCTCAGGCTGGGAACCTTGGACCAGCTTTCCCTATGCTACCAGGGTCTCAGAACTCTGAGAATTCCAAATTCAGATCTGGCCTTTCAGATTTTATGTTTTATTTGTCATGGTAGAAGAGTAGTACTTATTTTATTTAGTAGTCAGTTAGCACGATCTATATCTCTTAAATATTTAGAGAGGATACATGGGTCTCCATTTGTACTCTTCTTACGCCCCAAATATTTAGGATAAACCTGGGCTTATGTGTAAGTCACTCCAACTTTATATGGTCCTCTATTGTAGCACTGTCCTCTATCTGTTTATGTATCTGTCTTCCTAGATATTTTGCTCCTCAAATCATGTCCTATTTATCTTTAAATTCCCAAGCATGTAGTTTATTGCCTTTTTGCACACAGTAAGCACCCAACAAACATTTGTTGAATCAGTCAATGAAGGATTATGCAGTCATGGGAATTTTCTGACTAAGGCAATTCTCTGGTAGATCCTTTCTTGGTTCTTAAAATCCAAGGGTCTCTCCCTCTTGCTTAAGTCCCTATGGATACTGTATATATATTTTTGTTCACAAATCTTAATTGTCTGCTTTACATTACCTGTGAATCTGAAAGGTGGAGAAAGTTTATTCCTAACAGGTGGCACTAGAATTCCTCTTAGCAAGAGAAACTGTCTTCTTTTGGAAAAACACCATGAAAATCTACTTTGGTCTACACAGGACAGTGTATGGGACCCAGTGTTGGCTAGAGCAAAAGCATATAGGGACTGGAAATTACTTTGTGCAAGAGAAGATGAATTATTTGGAATTGTAGAGGGCAATCTGACGATGAAGAGGGGAAGAGAAGAAAGGAGCCTGTGAGACAATGGACCCAAGGTGATGTGATCCATTTTTGCACCCACTT
The DNA here is from genome assembly GCF_057876585.1 of Rhinolophus sinicus. Lineage (NCBI taxonomy): Eukaryota > Metazoa > Chordata > Mammalia > Chiroptera > Rhinolophidae > Rhinolophus > Rhinolophus sinicus. The sequence goes on along the minus strand of NC_142516.1, from coordinate 42,975,059 downwards.
TCACCCATCTGAGTAATATTGCTGCTTCCAAAAGCATGTTTAATTCTCCCCACCCCAAAAACTGAAGAGAGAACTACATTTTACATTGGGATTATTTGGTATAGAACAGAAGCAACATGAAAAAATGCAGAATCCCAGAGATCAGGATTATTCTGAGAATGACATGTTAGCATTCTTGAAAATTTATAGAAACTCCCAAGGAGGGTTTTGAAAACTTCCATGGATTGTGGAAAGGGCAGGAGCTCAAGAGTTTTTATCTAGATTGAGATGTGTATTAACCACATCTTTTATATTTTGAATTCTGATTCTTTGACATCTGGGGCCTTTCTGACTCTGAAGGGACTGCCCTTCCCAGGGTTAACCAATTCCTGGAGATAGTAAACAACTGGCCTGCAAATGTGCCTTTCAAATGCAAATCACAATAAGGGTTCTTGCCCACAATTCCCTCTCTTACTATGCCTCCTAACCCCCCAAGTTCTTCTGCATGTGCCCCTTACCCCCACCATGGTGTGCTGTGCCCTCTCGGCTTAGGATCTGAGTGTAACAGCTATCTTTTTTATTTTTTTACAAACAAATTTGTACTTCTTAATCACTTCCCCTTTTTCACTTATTCCCAACCCCCCTCCCATCTGGCAACCGTCAGTATGGTCTCTGAATCTATGATGAATTTATTCGTTTATTTTGTTCTTTAGATTCCACATATAAGCAAAATCACATTGCATCTGTCTTACATTCCACCCAGCACAGCTATCTTTTTGATGGAAGTTGTCTCTTGATCTGTTGGCCTTATCATACCTAAGTAGTAATAAAACATGGAGTAGCTCATACTCTTGAACCTTCCCACTGCAGTTCTTTCTCCCCTTTCAATGCTGCTCCCCACTTGCCTCAGGTGCCTTGTAACAGTTTGCTATAAATGCTTCCTCCTTCCCAGTGAAAATTGCTACTAGCTTGCAAAGAGAATTCAAGTGAAGTTTATTTCCATTTCAGAGGACACTCTTGGTTGCCTAGATTTCTTTTTAACTTATTAGTGATTTTTACTTACTAAAATAATGCACATTATAAAATTATAAAGTAAATAAATTTAAAAATATATAAACAAACTTTTTTTTTTTTTACACTTTATCACTGTATTTTAGAGTTCTTTGAAAGCAACAGAAGTGTACTCTGGCTAACTTCAAAGAAAAAATAACTTAAACTGGAAAAAAATTTAAGGCATTTAGATCTGTATGTAGGAGATATGAAAGAATGACCATTGATGTACTAAAGCACATTTCTTCTTCAAGGAAAAATTGAAGCAAAGGTTGAAGAGCAAGGTGAAGATCTTTGGGAAGGGCCACAATCAGAGTAATTCTGGGCATTGTGGTAGTAGGAACCTATGGAGTGAGTCTCTAGGTCTCTCTGAGCATGCATCAACTCTGTCCCTTTTCATGCTTGTGTAAACATCATTTGAGATTCAAACTCCCATGAAAATGTCAGATTGCTTAGCTTGAGTCACCAGCATTCCTCTTGGCCAGGGCACCCAGATTGACAAAGGGAAGGGATCGTTTCCAGACGTAATATACCGCCATTACTGGAAGCTGAGGGAATGGATTTGTACAACAAAAACTTTAGGTGTTCATTATAATTTTTCACACATCATTATGTCATGGACACTCATTTATGGTAGCACATAGAGCTGTCCTTTAAATAAGATGCGATGTTTTCCGAGTATGGATGGTTACCTACATGTCAAAACCTTTTTGAACAAGGGAAGTTACCCTGAAGCTTCTTCTCCTCTGATTAGACCAGCTGATTTCAAACCATAATGATTTTAGTTGGCCCCTTGTTTCCCCTGCTTTGCTGACCTCTAAGTCTCTAACATAACCCACCTGCTTAAACAGCATTGAAAGTAGACCCCTGTCCTAAAAACTACATTCTGATTTGGAGCCAACCTCTTGTAACAAAAACAGGTTTGCAGCAATGAACATAGGGGTATGTGGGGACAGAGCCAGGAGTGCAGTTTCCAGGCTCTCGGCCTCACGCGGAAAGGTGCTGGCTCAGGTAGTAAATGGCCATAAACTGTGATTGGATGGCCATCAGCTGTGGCTAGTTGGCCGTCAGCTATAACCAGTGAGCCATTGGCCACTAATATAACTGCCGTGGCTACGCTAGCAGCAAATGGGGGCTAGCAAGAAGATGGTGGCTGAGCTAGCAAGAGCGGATTGCAGTTACCATGGCAGATTGCAGCTAGCAAGTGTGGTTGGTTGGCAGAGAGAAGTGGATGGCAGGTTGCAGATAGTGTGGCTCCTGCTTCCTGTGTCTCCAACCCAGCCGCCAGTGAGAATATAGTGGTATGACTCCCCTATCTATGGCTCTGTGGGTGTTACTTTTGGGCCTCACCATGTCCTGCATTCCTGTGTGGGGAGCCGGGACCAGAGACCCTGCATGCCACCCTGCATGACAGGGTACATACATCTTTACAGATCAATTTTTTCAGATTTTTTGGGTAGATACCCAGAAAAGGGATTTCTGGGCATATGGTAATTCTATTCTTAATTTTTTGAGGAATCTCCATACTGTTTTTTATAATGGCTGTACCAATTTACATTCCCACCATCAGTGTATGAGGGTTCCTTTTTCTCCACAACCTCTCCAACACTTGTTATTTCTTGTCTTACTGATAATTGACGTTCTAACAGATGTATCTCATTGTAGTTTTGATATGCATTGCTGAGTGTTTTTCATATATCTGATGGCCATTTGTCTTGGGAGAAGTGTCTATTCAGGGCTTCTGCCCATTTATTAATTGTTTGTTGTTTTGTTTTTGAGTTGCATGAACTTTTTATATATATTAGATACTAGTCCCTTATTGGAGGTGTTGTTTGCAAATACCTTCTCCCATTCGGTTAGTTGCCTCCCATTCGGTTTTGTTGATGGTTTCTTTTGCTGTTCAGAAGCTTTTTACTTTGATATGATCACATTCATTTTGTGGGGACACAGTCCCAGAGAGCAGTTTCCAGGCTCTCGGCCTCACATGGAAAGGTGCTGGCTTGGTTATTAGATGGCCATCAGCTGTAATCAGATAGCCATCCGCTGTGGCTGGGTGGCCATCAGCTGTTACCAGTTAGCCATTGGCCACTAGTATGGCTACTGTGGCTGCACTGCGGGGTGGGTTGGTTGGCAGAGAAGCGGATGGCAGATTGCGGATTGTAAGGCTCATGCTTCCTGTATCTCCAACCCAGCCGCCAGCGAGAAATAGTGGTATGAACCCCCTATCCAATGCTTTGTTGGTGTTCCTTTTTGGCTTCACCATATGCTGCGTTCTTGTGTGGGCAGCGGGAGCTGAGACCCTGCATGACACATTTATTTTTGCTTTTACTTCCCTTGCCTTTGCGGTCAAATTCATAAAATCTTCTCTGAACCCAAGGTCAATAAGTTTAGTACCTATGATTTGTTCTATGTAGTTTATTGTTTCAGGTCTTATGTTTAGGTCTTTGATGCATTTTGAGTTAATTTTGGTATATGGTGACAGCAAACTAGTTTCATTCTTTTGCACATATCTTTCCATTTTTCCCAGGAGCATTTATTGAAGAGGCTTTCTTTTCTCCATTGTATGTTTTTGGCCCCTTTGTTGAAAATTTTCTGCCCACATATATGTGGGTTTATTTCTGGGCTCTCAGTTCTATTCCATTGGTCTGTGTGTCTGTTTTTCTGCCAATACTATGTATGCTGTTTTGATTATTGCTGCCCTATAGTACAAGCTGAAGTCAGGGAGTCCAGCCTTGTTCATTTTTCTTAAGATTGCTTTGGCTATTCAGGGTCCTTTGTGATTCCATGCAAATCTGATGATTTTTTGTTCTATTTTATAAGAAAAATATCATTAGTATTTTCATGGTGGCCAAGAAATGGAAACAACCAAGGTGTCCTTTGATAGATGATTAAATAAAGATGTGGTACATATATACAATGGTATATTACTCAGCCATAAGAAAAGATGAAATACTGCCTTTTCTGACAATATGGATGGATCTTGAGATTACCATGCAAAGCAAAATAAATCAGACAGAAAAAGTCGAGAACCATATGACTTCACTCATATGTGGGATATAAAACTGAAAGCAACAAAGGAATAAAACAAACAAAGAAACAAAAATTCACAGACACAGACAACAATTTAGTGGTTACCAGAGGATAAAGGGGTGGGGGGAAGATGGTAGAAGAGGGAAAAGGGGGTCAAATATATGGTGATGGAAGGATAACTGACTCTGGGTAGTGAGCACACAATGCAATAAATGGATGAGGTATTATAGAAATGTACGCTTGAAACCTATATAATTTTACTAACCAATATCACCCCAATAAATTTATTAAATTAAAAAAAAATGTAAAGATTCAAAAAAAAGGAAACAGGTTTGCATCTGGATGCAGGGACTATTTATTTTGCACTCCAGGTACAGTTGCAGGGAGCTCAATTTGCAAACTTGCAGCTGCTGGCTATTTCCATAATAATAACTCCTATTTTTAAGCCCCTCCCATGGGCTAGGCATATTACCTACTTCATCTCTACTCCTTATAGCCACCCCAGGAGCTAGAGTTCTCTAGAGACATAGAAACTGATGCTCAGCAACTGTTTACCACTTCCCCAAGGTCACAGAAGCGCTGAACTGGGATTTGAAATCGGGTCTGTTTCCCCCTAAACCATTGGCTCTTTCCATGTGGCCATTCACAAAAACTACTCTCAGCAGTTCTGCTCAAGCCCCTTTCCCCAGCTTCCTCTTAGTGTTTGTGGACATATCTGCCTTCACAGTTATACTGGAAACGTCTCTGAAAATACAGATTGTTTTTTTTCTTCACTTTTTAAAAAAATTATTAGTTTCAAGTGTACAAAACAATGTAATAGTTAGACATTTATACCGCTCACAAAGTGATAACTCTCCTTCCCCAATCTACTACGCCTTATCACTGTGTATCCCTCACCAGTCATCATGGTGTTTTATGTGAAGTAGTTGTTTTACCTCTCTGTCATATTCGTTCTTCTTTCTGTTTACAAAGACACACACCCAGACACTCTTGAGGGGAAGTGAGCTGTTTTAGATGTATATAGATAGCCATTTAGTCTTTCTACCTCCTGATGAGCCAATTTCTAAAGTTAATTACTCAGCCATCTCTTCTAGTAGCAGCTATCTAAATAAAAAGATTGAAAAGCTGAATGAATGGCTCCTCTCTAAAAAGCATAGGGAGCCAAACTTAAAAATCTCTGAAACAATTGCAAATGCTCCCTCAGTAGTTGAGCCACTTTGCTCAGAGGGAGAACAAATGAGGCTAAAAAGTCTTGAAAGACAAGTACTTAGGAATATAGAAAGTAGAGTCCAAGGAGCCAGTGACATTCTAATCTATGCAAGGTGAATAGTTTTGTGCAAATTAAAAATGCAGTGACTGACTTTGGGCAGGAAGGGAAGTGCTCATAAAAGCCAAAACTTAAGAAAAAGTGGAAATACCCATGACTGCTTAGTCAGCTACCAAGATTAGGACGATGAAAGAAAAGCACTACAGTGGGAAGCTGAGGAGACAGGAGACAAAGAGAATCATGTGAGCAGAAGTATCCAGAGGAAAAAAATGCCCCTAAATGTACTTGAATTCTAACTTAAATGCAACCTTTCACCTCTCACTGAGAAGGAATCGCTGAAATAATTTTGTTATTTTTTTTCAAAGTCTGCATAGGGAAATGGAAAATAAGAATTAAGGAAATTTTTTTGGATGACTCAGACCCAAAATTTCTGATAGTAAGGATAAGGGATTTGGATGGGTGGGGCAGACAAAGGTAGAGAGTGAGATTGAATTATCCAGCTTTTCTCTGCTCTCCATTTGAATTTGTCTGTAAAGATAGGCCATTGATAAATCTTGTAAAAATAAACCCAGTTCATTGCCTCAAGAAGTAATTAGTTGAATAGTTTTTGTTTATCTAATTTTGAGTTCATGTATGTACTTAAATATATATACTTTTAAAAATCCTGCAGTTTAAATGGCTGGTTTTCCTGATTTATTGAAATGAGGATACTTTATCTTGATTTCTAAATATGGCTTTTGAACTGTCCCATGTATCAAGACTAGCTGGAGAATTTCCTTAAATTGCAGATTCCCAGTCCTGTCTCCCCCCTTTGTCACCTCTCCCCCCCACCCCCAGCATTTGAATCACTTGGGTTGTGTTTTGATCCTGGACTCTGCACTTTGAAACTAATCCCAGGTGATTCAGATATAGGATCCTGAAACTATACTTTAAAAAATATTGGTTTATATAATAACACCGATAATGTGATTAATGAAACATTCAGATATTAAGTACCTTTATAAAAATGATATGTTTTTAAATGTATTTTTAGTCTTTATAATTTATGATTGTTGGATGGCCTATATTCATGAATATAGTAGAATAAAACAGAGGATGTTCTACTACCATGGGGTGTAGGGAATCTTAAAACATAGTGTTCATGCTTGAATGGATGTGAAGAACCAATCAGAGTTGGGATGGTCAGAGAACTGTGGCCCACCTCACCTGAAAGGGAGGGAAGGAGGACTCCAACTATATCCCTTTCGATCTCTTTCACATCCTTACTTAACATTGACATAGTTAAATGATTCTCAGAGTATATTTTCATTGGTAGGCAATGCTTCTATCTATTTACAAATAAGTTCATCTAGTTATAAGAAGGACATTTTTTGTCTGTGTGAAGGTAGTCACAAATTTATAGGCTATGGCTGAGAAGCAGGGGCAGCGAATGGACAAAATGGGCACTTAGAAATGAGTTCTAAGGCTTATAATGTAGTCTGTATAGGAAGGTCTCTCCTACTTAGAAAAATGATCAAACCTTGCAGAGGCAAATTCAAGCCACGGGAAAAATTTCATATTTTGGAAGAGAAGAAAGCACTATGGATTCCCACGATTTTAAATTATTCTTTATAATGGGATGATCCAGCTGGTAAAACCTTTTTGTGTCGTCTTCAAAAGGATTCTCTAAATGGTGGGAATATTCCTTAACTTTAGCATGGAGTTGCTAAACAAAGTCAGTGTAAATATAAGTCACTATAAATCTAATCTAATTGTCTAAGCTGTGAAAGTAGAAAACAATACTTCATACTAATATGTTGCAAATTTAATGTAAATAATTTTAAATTAGGAAAAACAGGTTCAGATTTTGTTCATAGTGTATAAAACAAATGAAACATATATGTAATTAGAAACTGAAACAGCATGGATCAAACTGGTTGAAACTGAAAAATTGGTCCAAGTCTTTTAAAGTTAAAACTAACTAAACCAGTTCTAACCAGCCTACAGAATTATACTTTTTAATCTGCTCAGTTACTTAACTGCTTCCCTATCTACAACTTTTTCATCCAACCAGCTTTAACTTAAATCTTACAGTCATCAGAAGTTGCATCGCCTCTAAAGTTTCCATTTAAAAAAAATCATTCTTGGGCCACCACAACTTATTCGTCCAGTTACCGCCTGTAGTTTCCTAACTGTAACAGTTCTTGCATTGTGGATACCTCTGCTTCGTAACCACCACCTTTTCACTCTGTCCTGCTGCTGTCTCTGTTTCCCTCCTCACTCATCTTGGATGCCATTCATAATCCCCTCACTGTAGTCACTCCTTGAAAATATCCTCAGCTCACTTTTTGCACTCCCTTCCTACGTATTTGCATAGTAAAATCCCAGCCTTGAGCAAACCCTACTGTTTACTTTTTCTGTCTATACTGGAGGAGCAGAATATTTTGGGAGTGGAAATCACAATGTAGCTGACTGGTATCACTTGAAATCCCTGGTTAGAAACCCAAAATGGATACTGTCTGACGATCCTGCTACAATGCTTTCACTGAGTATATCAAGGTTAATGAATGGGACAAAGAAGGAAACCTCTTTACTCCAGCCATTGCTTTCCAGCTTATTTAGTAGTTCTCTTCCCCACCCACTGATGGCACCTCAGGCATATTCCATACTTTCTGACCACTTTCAGCCATAAACAGACACATTCTTGGGTAAAAGAAAATACAGTCTAATCTAAATTACAACTTGAGCTTATCACACTCAATGCAAAGTTTCTCCTATTCTCCAGCTCAGGACTGACCCATGGTTTGAGGATAGTCAATGGGGGAAAAGAACATAGTTTGTATTTTCTTTTTCTTTCTTTTCTTCCTTCCTTCTTTCCTTCCTTCCTTCCTTCCTTCCTTCCTTCCTTCCTTCCTTCCTTCCTTCCTTCCTTCCTTCCTTCCTTTTTCTTTCTAAAGCTCTTTTTTTTTTAACACCAAATTTTTTTATTTTATTTTTTATTGGGGAATAGTGTGTGTTTCCAGGACCCATCAGCTCCATGTCAAGTCATTGTTTTCAAGCTAGCTGTGAGGCGTGCAGCTCAGTTCAAAGTCAAGTTGTTTTCAATCTAGTTATGGAGGGCGCAGCTCACTGGCCCATATGGGACTCGAACCAGCAACCTTGGTGTTATGAGCACCTCGTTCTAACCACTGAGCAAACTGGCCTCCCACTGGAGGTTCGGCTCCAAGCTCAAGCCATTTTTTCTCACTGGCCCATGTGAGAATTGAACCAGTGACCTTGGTGTTATGAGCACTGCGCTCTAACCACTGAGAAAACCGGCCCCTCATAGTTTGTATTTTCAATGTTTGTTCACCTTGCTCTTCCATTTCTCTCCTCCCATTCCCCTACCTCCTTGTTTTGTTTCTTCTGGGTTCTGGAGGGTCAAGATCAGGAAAGGATGACTGAATTGAAAATGGGGAAAGACCTTTTTACTAAGCTAATGGAAGTCACTCTTGTCTGTTAATTAACCACTGTCAGATCAGGTATTCAACGCTGGCTCTTCTGTTGTCTTTCGTGACCCCTCCAACAGGGTCTTTAGTGACCCCCTCTCCCAGTGGAGGGAATCCTTGCTCTATGAGTGTTATCAAACTCTTGTGCCTAAGTTTCTGCATCCTACCACTTCCAGCACCACCGTGACAAGAGGCATGTTAATAGTCTTGTAAACCCAGAGTCCCCTTAGCCTTAAAGGCAATGAATTCTTTGAGCAAAGAGGCTATAAGAATATTCATATCTGACTCCCTTCTATAGTGATCACTTGTATCCTACAATCAACAGTACATCCTTGGTCTGCTGGATCAACACATTTCAGGGCTAGTCCACTACTGATCTCTTTTGTTGTCCTCTCCTCATGAGCAGGTGAAAGCAAGAGACAAGCACCTGTAATGCTTCTCTTTTCTTCCCTTGAGGTTCCCTTTAATGGCTCCCTTGGGGCCTCATCAACCTTCTCCTCTTTATTTGGAAGGCAGTAAAATTATTCAAAACTCCATCTTTCCTCTAAATTTCCTTCCAAACACCCCTCCTCCATGAATTCTCAGACCTTGGTTACGTGGCTGTGGAACTTGATGATTGCTGGATCCTTCATACGAATGTCGAGCAGACCCTTCGATTTCTCTCAGCTTTTGGGCTCTAACTGAAATTCTGAAATAATAGGAGATAGCCCATTCAAAATCCTTTTACATCTGTCATTTATCTCCTTTAGACTATTTTAGGCCTGTTTCTTTCACTTCATATCTTGTACTCATTTTCTCCTATTCCCTCTCAACTGTTGACTTTGTTTCATACTTTGTTGAAAGAACAAATATCATGATGAAGAAACTAAATAGGCAAGTGTAGCCATATTCTCTACTTTCCTTTTTGTTTCCAGGAAGAGATGTGCTCTTTCAACTAGAGTTTATTGTGGTGAAATTTCTGAGATTATCAAACTGGAGGGGAAGAGCTTTTGCAAAATTTGTCTTGGGAGACAAGAATCAGAATGGAAATAAAGAAGAGGATAACTGGGGCTTAAAATCCAGCCACCAAAATTTAGAGCACACAGCAATTTAAACACAGATTTAAAAAAAATACTCTTCTATTGTAATTGGATGAAATTATGACCAGCTTTATTTTTTATTTTCATAAATATTAACTCAGACATATTTATTGTTATCAAAACTACAGAAGGAACTTTATCTGTTGTTACACTTTGAAAACATAACAGTACAAATAAGAGTAGCCCCCAACTCAAGTAGTTGGAATGAAAAGAAAATTTTATTATGTCACATATAAGACATGCTGAGATAAGGTTGTTTAAATTAGAGCTCAATGATGTCATTAAAGATTCAGGTTTTTTTCCCTCAGTCTAGCCTCCTCTTGGTGGTGAGATAATTATCAGTCCTGGCATCAAATTAAGACAAGTTAATTTGAAGAGAAAGAAGTGGAAAGCAGTCTTTCAAGAATCCTCCCTTCATATTGGACAGAACAGGGCCACATGACATCCTCTAATCCAATCGCTTGCTAGAGGTATAGGATTACCATGATTCATTAGACTAATCAGGATTTACCCCTTGGTTAGAGATGAGATCAAGTTTCCTGAGGGGTAGAGATATGAATTTTGTTTGCAAGGAAAGAGAGGAGAATGGAACTACTACTGCAGTTTTATAATAAATGTAAGCAATAGTCTCGAATTCCCTCATCCCTTCCCCCACTCCTGCACATTATTCGGAAAATTCATTCTTTCAGCAGATATTTGTTGAACATGTACAATCAGTCAGTTACTGTTCTAGGTACTGGGGACACACACAGTAAGGAAGTTCTTCAATTTTTACTTTTTCTGGTGGTTACTCCATATGTCTAAATTACATGCTTATGGTGCAATTTCTTGATGGATCAAATTTCAACATTGTCTATTCACTTCCTACCATAAATTATGAGGATTTAGCTATTTTATATCACTACTCATCTCCCCTACCTCTCTCCTATTTATATCATCCCTCCATGAATCCTCAAATAGGATTTTTAAACCTCTGTTTCATGTTTTCTATTTAATAAACCACAGGCAACCTCTCTCTCTGTCTCTGTCTCTGTCTCTGTCTCTCTCTCTCTCTCTCTCTCTCTCTCTCTCTCTCTCTCTCTCTCTCTCTCTCTCTCAGCTGTTAGCATGTATTGAATTCCTAATAGCAATTTGGCAACAATAATCTGAAATCTTTGTTATGTCTTTTCCTTTTTTGTAGAGTTTTCCATTTAGTCACTTTTAATTTTCACCCTTTGGTGTCTTAGAAGTAGTACTTCTTTTCACGTTGCTTGTCTCTCAATAAAGGATATCCAAAGAGTGAAAGCCTTGATATTCCATTTCCTTTAGAGCTCAGTAGGTGAAGGCAGATGGCAGAAATCTGAGGAAAGGCTCTCATTTTATAGATAGTATCTCTTGGGTCCCAAATTCATAAGATAAAGTCATTAGTCTTCCCTCCACATACCCTCATCCTTTTTTTTTTTACTCTCAACCTCCAGCTATACCTTTGAATATTGTCAATACTAAGAATATTTACATTTTATACCTTTTACCTTGATTTACTCTTGTTGATTCTAAAAGGTGAAAAAAAATCAATAAATAGTAGTATATCACAACTACGTAAATATTTTCTGCTGCAGTCAAATGGTGTGCACAGATTACATTTTTTTCCTCTCCAAGTTTGTATCACTCAAAAGAAAGTATTCCTGTTAAAAATTTGATTTGATTTTCTTTCTCTCTCTCACTTTAAGTAAGCCACCAATTATCTTTATTGTATTACCAAGTTATTCCAAGCTTTTCCCCATATTGTATAGTTCAAAGCTTCCCCAAAACTGATTTCACAAATAGGTTTCAGGTTAGCCAAGTTCTTGGTTCTTCGGTCCTCATGTCAGCCATGGGGAGCCAAGACTCATAGGAGCAGACTAACAGTTCACCTTCCAGGGGTGTGCACCCTCCTCTCTTTTTCCAGTATGCTGGCATATGTTACCATTTTTTATTTGTGCCATGATATGAGAAAAATTGAGAGGTAGTGGAAACCTTTCAACTTCCTCACTTCTTTTCCCCATCGAGATCTCCCAGAATCTGAGGGCTTGCTCTATTCCTGTTGCAAAGTTATCATCTCAGTAAATCCCTTCTCTGCTCTCTGCTTCTCTGGATTAGATTCATCTTTTTCCTGGATCACATGTTTTCTTCTTTCTGGGTTTACTCTCTCATTTTCCTAGATGTGTTTTCCAATGGCTTTCAATGGGAGGTAAGAATTCTGAGTCTTCCATTTCTCTAAATAACTTTATTTTGCTCTCTCACAGGATTGATAATTTGGCTGAGTATAGGTCTCTTAGAACTTTGATGGCATTGTTTAGTTTTTATGCGTTCAGTTGTTGATGAAAATTTGGAGGCCACTTTGTTTTTCTTATTTTTGTACATGACCTGAAAGCTTTCAGGATCTTTTGTTTCTCTTGATCTTTTGAAATTTCATGATGATGTCTGTGGGACCATTTCCATTCATTCAATCTCATGCTCAAGAGGGCATTGTTTCAGTATAAATATCCATGTTCTTCTTCGGCCTTAAAAAATTGACTTCTTCTGTTTCTTTGAACTCTTCCCTTCTATTTAATCTGTCTTTCTAGAACCTACATCATATGGATATTGGGCCTACTAGATCCTTATTGTCATTTTTCTTTACTCTCATATTTTTCTGTTTCTTTATCTCTTTGTCCTATATTCTTAGAAGTTTCCCCAATTTACTTTCCAAACATGGCTATTAAGATACTAGACAAAGTCCTCCTTACTCAGAAATTTAGGTCTGTCCAGATGTAATAATTAGCTTCTTGTCCCTTTGGCCTAAAGCAAAACCTTATAGTTGGCAAACCCCATTCACATACAGAGTTCTACTCAACCCTTCTATTGCCTCATTCTTAGAGAACAGATACTCAAGAATCGTCAGGCATTTATGGAAAGCTTGCAACATGGAATGTGAATAAGCTAACTAAAGTTTAACTAGGGTAAACCATCAGAAAATTTGGCTCCCATGGAAAGAGATAATTCCAAAATCAAAAGAGAACAAATATTAAAATTAGAAAAATTTGATCAGTTTCTTTCTTAAAGAAATATGCTTTTCTTTAGTTCTACCTGGAAAAAGGTAATAGGATAGCAGTTCATTGCACAGATTTTCATTGTAAACCCCCTTTTTGTCCCATTTTTCATTTTTGAATCTAGCCTCTTTGGGGTTTTGCTTGGCTCCCTCCTTGGCTGAAGTACCCTCTGAAACTGTATCTTCCTCTGTTTGTTTCCTTTGGCTTTTGTTTCTTCAGAAAGTTTTGAAAACGCTCATCCACTGGCATTCTCCCATATCCATTTCTTTTGTTATTAGGAAAAATACCTTTATGTATTTCTTTGCCATTATTTTAAGAACTCTGTGAGGGAAGACAATAAATATATGTGCCTAGAGCAAGATCTTGAACAACAGAACAAATTCTGATTTTTAATTTAATTTTTTAAAATTTACCAGTCGATGATGTTATACAAAAGAGGCTGTCTAGTTATCAAGAATTATTAACGTATTATAATAATAACAATGTTGCATACTGTTCCTAACCTCCATTTGTAAACTGCATCCCGAATTATGAAGTCGATATATAGCTTATTTTACGCTGCATATTTTGGTCAATGTTGCTAGTTACTACTGCAACCAAAATAAAGCATGGCAACTAAGACTAGTCTGGGTGAGGAGAGACTGCATTTTGCATACACTTTACTCCTAGGAAAATTATAGAGGAGAAGGTTCATAAAAAGACTTTGTAGAAGAAATAAATATTCTTATATTGGGATAGCCTCACAGATTTCTGACAATAGGCTATGAGAGGGCTAGATTTATGACTCTAAATATTTTTGCGTACCTCCTAAAAATTTTTAAAAACTTATTTTCAATAAGCATCACTTTTTATACTTTAAGTATATAAATTTTTTGTCAAAAGATTAAATAGCTACAAAGGATATTAGCATTGACATGTAAAATTAAACCATTACAACACTTTTAAAAATTATCCAGTCGACACTAAATATCATATGAATTATATCTATCATGATACAGTAAAAAATACATGAGCAAGCTATCTTGTTTTTATATTTTCTGCACAAATTGCAGGGTTTTTTTGTCATTAAATGTTTTAAATACAAATTTGCATACATTCGTCTCATGGAATTACATGTTCCTTCTAGAAATTCCTACTGTATTCTGCACAGGGTGGTGAGGAAAGATTTTTCTACAGGGAAGAAGTTATGATGAACTAAATGAGTGTGTATGGAGGAAAGCCTGACAGTCAGCAGGGATGCTTGGTAGGACCATGGTCCTAGTGTGGAAGGGCAGGTCACCCCACGTGGGGAGGGGGTTCATAGATCCAGAGGTAGAGACAGTAAAATCCTTTTGGCATAAGAACTCACTCTGGCCCAAAAGGTGGTAGTTTCTGATCCTTGTTCTATGTAACAAAGTTCTTACATCCCCTCAGATTTGGGTAACAAACATAACTACCCAAAGTGAAGTGTCTTCCTTTACTCACTAAGCAAGCTATCTTTAATAGTGTATTTTCATTGCATTTTCTCTTCTGAATTTTATCCTAATACAATCTATATTTAGGCTGGAAAGTCTTTAATTAATTGACTTTATTGATTAAGTCTATGTAAAAATATGTGAAATTGAAATACCAATATATTTTCTGTAACTGCAAGGTTCTAAGAGTAAAATATGTTTTTATTGAGTTATCGTTACAATCAGTTACAGCCAGTTACTTAAAACATTATAAATATATCATAAATTTTGAAAAATACTAAATGTAAAATGTGAAAGTCTATTGAAAATGAGTCTTTCAATGAGATGGACATAGCCCTTTTGTCCTGATTCACATTACCATGAGTAAGTATTTCTTATTTCCAGAATGAGAAAGGGCTCAGCATCTGTTCTCTTCTATCTTTTTTACTAGATATAATCAATGAGGGCTTATCATATTAAGATGAGAATACATAGAGTTTTGCTATAATAATGTCATTTTTTTTTTGAATTCCTTTTGGGCTATTTGTCAAAAATGGCATGATACATTTTGAAAACTTATTTTTTTATCAAAGTTTATTGGGGTAACAATAAGTAAAGTTACATAGGTTGCAGGTGAAAAATTATTTTAATGATCTAGAATCTCACAACACAATTTTGCTTTTTCAGTTTTCTGAAAGCATGACTTGGAAACTACCTGATATGCACACAGATTTGTTACTCATTCATTAAGGTCATTCACTTTCCCAGTACTTTGAATTCATTTGGTGTCGTACAGGTTTTTACATCCTAGAGAAGTTCACTATATTAAGGGACAGTGGAATGTACGCCACTGTAAAGTGAAAGAGGGCAATTGTCAAAGGGATAGCTTGACTATAATATATTCCCAGTCCAATCAATTTGAAGAAAGAAAATATGTGAAGAGTTAGGATCTAATATGATTCCCTTCAAACCATTCTATCTCTTGGGAAGCCTTTGCAAACTCCCACAGGTAGCAGTCTAGAACACCACTGAACTATAGGACTTTAATTCCTTTCAAGCCTTTGATTTTAAGAACCATTGATGTTTCCTTTCTTCTAGAAAGGAAACAACAGCTTCAAAAAGCTTTAAAGAGGGTCTCAAAGTGATTGGGAAAACAGTAAATGTAAACTGCAGAGGAGAAAAAGATCTGTGGTTAGGAAGCTCAATAGGCAATGAAGAGACTGCACAAAAGTCAACCCAATAAAATCCAGTGTTCCAATCTGATTAAAAATGGAAAAATGAGGTTTTAATCTAGGAGAGGAATCATAAAATATATATATGCATATTTATACATACTGTCTTTTTGTGCCAAAACAGGCTAATATTCTATCTGATGAAGAGCTTAATATCATAATAAATTGAGTTATAATAGTTTTTGGAAGGTTCTGAGTATAGGTAGGCTGACAGATGATTGTTTTGGGACAGTGGCTTTCAATCTTTTTAAACACAACTCATAATAAAAATACAATTTACATCTATATAACTGAAATAGGATAGATAGATAGACTATATCTATATCTATCTATCTATCTATATATCTATACTCACATTGTAAGGAGATATAGATATAGATAGATAAGAGATGGATAGATATATCTATCTATCCATATCTATCTATCTCTTATCTATATCTATCTGTCTATCTCCTTACAGTGTGAGTTATTCTCTGACATTTTGTTTTTTCTCATCCATTCAAATCAATAAAACAATGCTGCTCAAGAATCACTAAATTTATTTCACAACCCCCGAATGAGTATGATTTTCAGTCTGAAAAACATTGCTGTAAGGCCCTCTGAGAACAACTTGCATCTATGTATCAAATATTTATTTTAAAACAATCTTGTAAAGGAAAGCCCACTTGTCCTCGTCTTGCCAATGCTTCAGTGAATGAAAAACCCAAGAGTACTTTGGTGGCAGCCCATCCCAATTGTAGGCATAGTGCCTGGGATGAAATAGCCTCTGGAATGCTGCAAAATGACACTAAATAAGAAAAAAAATCAACCTAATAGAGAATCAAAGCCCTCATAAGCCAACCATTTAATTGATATAAACCTTCTGTTCAGGGATGATAGAAAGAAGGGGTGAAATGGGGGTGGAGGAGGGAGGGAACTTGAGACAGCAATATTTAAGAGAATGGATGATGTAAGTGGAAAGTTACTGGATCTTCCTCACACAAATGATCTTCCTAATAGAGTGCTAGATTATCTATGTGTTCCACATATCTTGTCACTGATAGTTGTCCTCATTTGCCCTCCCTTTCTAAGATGAGAAATATGCGGAATTAAAGGCATCAACTTCCTAAGAATGTGCTATTGGAGTTGGCTTGAGCCTATGAGGGTAATGAGAGAACAAACACATCATTAGTGCGCAATCCAAGCAACCCAAGTAAATGAACACAACAGAAGGAAGCTCTGGGAAGACTGATGAAGACAAGAAATCATTTTTTTAAAAAAGGGAAAAATATAAGTTTCCAATCTACCTATTAATCTAAGGAAATATTTTGAAAAGTTCTTTTTACAGTAAGTAGGTAAAAAAAAGTTAAGGGCAAATGAATAAAAACATCTCTGGGTTACACAATTTTATCACTTTTCAAATCAAATACAACATAAAAAATTAAACAAGATTTATTACCCTCAAATGGGTACTTTTTCGTGGTTGAAAAAATACCCCGAATATCTAGGATTCTGAATACTTACAAACCGTGGAACTATCAATAGAGAATGTATTGCCGGGATCAAAAGGAAAAGAAATAAACAAAAACATTGTCCTAAAATCCATTGGAGAACCCATTGAAGTGACACTAAATGGATTCCTAAATGAAATTACCTGGGGGAGCTTTTAGACCACCAGAAAGCAAAGCCCAATCTAAACCGATTAGATCAGAGTCTCTGGGAATGGGACCCAGGTATCAGCATTGTTCAAAACTAATGTGCAGCCAAAATCAAGAACCATTGCTCTGGAGCCTTCCTATTCACCATGTGGTCTGTGGACCAGCAGCAAGAGTACCCCTGGGAACTTCTTAGAAATATAGAAGCTCAAGCCCTTCCCTAGACCTATTGAATCAGAATCTGCAAAAGACGTATAATAACAAGATCCTCAGATGCTTCTTATGCATATTAAAATTTGAGAATTACTGATTTGAAAGGCACACACTATTAAATTCTGGTGTTTACTGCTTCCTTAATATATAACTATTTCTTGTTTGATGTTGATCTACATCACAGTACTTGGAATAAGCCAAGTGACAACACCTACCTTGATTCACTGCCTCTGACTTCTCTAATTGCTCAGAATTGGTGCCCTAATGCCTAAGGTCTGTAAGGCCAATTCCTGTCTTGATCCTAATTATGGGATCATGCTTTCCCTCTACCAAAGTGGGATCTGAATGTTGCTAGGATCCTACATAGAATCCAGTGTCCTTTAGTGACAACCATATATATCCTGGACAAATTTTTTTATACTAATTCTGTTTATTTATTATTTAAATTAGGGATCGATGATAACACTAAGATCTTGAGACACCCTTCTCCCCTTCAGAATTATTCTGAATTGAACAGAGTGGCTGTGGGAGCAGTTGACCTTCCTTGCTTATACCATTTCTCCTTCAAAAATGTGGCTGGATTTCTGAATCCATGTACAGAACTGGGTGACAATATTACTCAATTGGTTCTGCTGGTATTGGGTTTTACATATGTCTGAGCTTCTTATGCCTTTTTTATTTCGTTTGTCCACAATACTACTGGAATGGACTGATCAGCCAATAAAATAACTTCTAGAATAGAATTCCTCCTACATTCTACTGCAAATGACCTCTAAGGAAGAAACTCTTCAGTCCCTGGCTCTGGAACTAGACTTTATAAAGTACATAATCTAGTCTTACGTCTTTCCAGCTATATTTGGTTGTATGTGACCCACAAAACTTCATGTCTAATGCCCAGATGAGTTCTAACATTCTTCTTATAGTAGATAGTAAATGTGTAGTCATTTCAAGTTCATAGTCTTGTAAGGAAATCTCAGAAGGCTTCTGTGTATAGGGACAAAGAAACAAAAAAATAGAAGAAATGTAAAAATAACCTTTACTAAACCAGAAAAAAATTTTCCACTGTGTTTCTGATCTTCAACTTATTCCTAGACATATTGTTGGGTTGTCCTTCTGTAGACATACTCTCAGATCCTGGGGAAATGTGTCTCCAGGCACTAGAAATGAAAGCCTTAAAGTATTTACTATGTCTTACTCCTATAGTCATAGACTGAATTTGGGGACATGTGCAGTGCAACTCTGGCTGATTGAAGAAGAATCAACTTCTGAAAGGGAAGATATGGAATTCCTCCAGAAAAGAACGTAAAGCTTCATATGACATTCAAATCATAAGAATAAGATATGTAGTTGGTTTAGAATCAGGAGATTGTAAACTGAACAGCTGTAACCCATTTGGGCAATCGTGCAAAACAGAAAGTTGGCAGACCAGATAGTCTTTTCAGACATTAAACACAAGATGCTTGGGGCCAAATCTTGTGATTAAGAAATCAAATGTTTTCTTTTTCCCCTTCCAACCTGTTCTTGGAGTGTGGAAAGTTATATGATTTTTCTTCTCTGACTCTCTGGTTGTGGTTATTGGGAATTGCCTATGTCTTCAGCCACTGGAGGTCAATTCAATTTAATTCAATCCAGTCTAGTCCAATCTATTCCAATCCAATCCAATCTAATCTAATCCAATTTGACCTCATCCACCTTTTTTGTGGGGAGATCTATATAAATATAAAGAATTTGAGTCTCTTGGGAGCTGATATACCAAGTTGTCTACAGCTCAGCTCATAAAATATCTTGATTCTGGTGCAATATCTCTACCTCTTTGTTTCTACTGAGGACCTAGAGATCTGTTTTTTTGACACTTTTCTGCATCCTGGATTCTGGTTCTTCTGTAATTTCCACTGTACACTATTGATTTTTCTAATCCATTTTTGGCATGACCTGCTGCTTTTGTGCCTAACTCTAATTGACATGCTTACATCTCAGCTTTCTCCCAACTCTCATCCTAATTCTTTCTCCTGGTACCTGTCTATACCTTCTTCATTTCAACCTTTCAGGTTCCATTTTCTTTTCCCACATGTTGGCCTGGTAGGAACTGCTTCCTTTGAAAGGGTTTCCTTTCAAGTACACATGCAGAGATATGCATGAGCATCTGGTGTGAGCCTTTTGTTCAATTTTGGCCCTTGGTGAAATATGGAGACAGATACTCTGAGCAAAGGAGAAAAAGGCAAGATTAATCAGAACAAACATCAGAGAAATGCCTTCATGTCTAGAAAACGTTAAGAACCTGCTTTGGCCACGTTTGAATAGTTGTGTGTCTGGATTCCAGCTTCTTTTTTCTGGTCTCCTGGGATAGAGCAGACTCCCAAGAGGCCTTGCGGCAGGAAGTAAGGGGTTGTAGTGAAAAGTAGCTGCTGGCTCCTAGTTCTCATGAGGAAAAGGGTGAAGCCAAAGCTTCTAGTCAGCAGGCAAACACCCAGGATGGTCTTACTGATTATTAAAATGTGGGAATACTACTCTATTAATTGGTAAACTGCCATTGCCCTACCTCTCTCATCCACTCCTCCTCTCTGCCCTGGAAGCCTGACTGCCTTCACAGGTTCCTCTCAAGCCTCCAGCAACTAAAAGATTAACATTTTTATTTGTGGATGTAGGACTCAATCCCTGGTTAAATATTGTGAAAATCACTGCTGGATGATTACTGTCGACTCTGGTAGGAATTGAATGCTTAGAGCCTCTTTAGGAGTCACTAAGCAAGAAAATAATCTTTTAGGATCATCTTAGGAAACACTGCTTATAATTTGCCTCTTGAGTTAAATTCCTTAGGGGCTGCCCAGATTCATCCTACTCCTTTTGCTTCACCAATTTAGTATTTGACTATCTATCTGTGATCTAATCTTCCTGTCCCCCTGTGCTCCATATATTGAAAAACTGCTGGTTTCAAATCTGATGAGTAGATTCTTCTCAGTTGTTCACTGCACACCTGCATGCAGCCATGTCATGTGCCAACTGGTCTACTGCAACCACCAGAGGCAATCAGGTAGCAGTGAAGTTCAGCACTTCCTGCCATTGGTCTACCCAATAGTATCATGGTGGAAGAGAGAGGGATATTTGGAATTAGATAGACCTAGGTTTGAAATCCAATTTCTTTTTACATCCCAAGTACTTGAGCAGATGACTGAACTTTTATGAAACTTATTTTTAATCTGCAAAATAAAGGTATATATTACTTCATAAGGATGAGGAATAAATGAAATGATGCTGTTGCAGTGATCCACTTATTTTTATTTTTTGGTCTGACCTGCATCTCTCTAGGGAACCACCCCTTCCTGTTCTTATTTGACAGTTTCACAGTAGGAATGGTCACATGACTCAGGAGCTAGGGTACTCCATTCCCCTTGGCCATAGTGGGTGGGTTGGTTCTGATATGGGTATATGACCCAAGTCTAGCCAATTGAAATCTTCCTTGAGAATTTGCTGAAACAATCTGCAAAGTAGTATTCTCTTTTCATGAGTACATTTTGAATAGGCAGTAGGATAAAAATAACTATTAGTTGTTGTTTTTTATGATTTACATGGATTTTGAAAATAATAGTTACTATGGTATTCTGCCACTTGCACCTAAAGAGAGTCTCTCAGTGTCTTTGAAGGCAAATTCACAAAAGTATAATTTCCTAAAACTCAAGTTAGTCTGGCTTGAGTCACTTCACCATTGCTGAGCCAATCTCTGAGACGTGTATATGCATGCGTGTAAGTGTGTTGCACAATGCTAGTGACACATTTACTAAAATCAGCAATTCCCAAAGGAAAGGAGATACAATTAATTACCCCTTCCCCCGCCCAAAAGGTAGGAAGGGATGCTGAGTAGACCAAAACAGTATCTGCTATTAATGTTGTCATTATCATCACCATCTTCATTCTCATTTTATTATTATTATTCATCACAACCACCATCATCATTATTACTCTTACAGGAAATGTACACATAACAGTGTTTGGCTGTCAGACTGATTTTCAGGGCATGGGGATGTTCGAAAGCAAAGGGAGTTGGACTTGGTAAAGGGAAGTGGTATTGGGCCCTTTTAACAGTAAAAGTTGACCTGCCATTTCTGACAATAGCATATATAGGTGGTATTTCCATATTAAGAGGAAAAAGCCATCATTCCTAACCTATGGTGAGCATAATCATCCATTTAAAAATATTAGTGCTAGTTGGGGTTGAAGCTTCATAAAAAAGAAAAGTTTTAGATATGCAGAAATATCAAGGACCGGGTGCTCCAGGTTTCCTCACCTGAAAGACACTCACACCCCACATAACACAGCCTGGTGGACTTTGTGGCCACTTAATGAACATGGATTCAATATGATTCTTGAACCAGGGGAGCAAAGGCAATATCTTTTAATAGTTCATTTTCTATATGTTGCATCTTTGGTAATAAGGTGCCAAAAGGGATATTTCTGGTTGTGGTTGGATAGTATTAATCCATGTACATTAGAAGACATACAGAATATCTTTATTTCTCCATTTACTGCAGCAATATTTATTTTACTTTTAAATGTAATTGGCTTTATTAAAAAATAAGAAAAAGAAAGTCTCTCATAGCATATGAAAGTTGACGTAACCAATTCTCCTAGTATGTTGTGGATTTGGAAATGCAATAAATGCAGATGTATATTTAGGCAAATTCACAAAGGCACATTTCTACTTTATATAAATTAGCAAGTCATCTGGAGCTCTTATGGCTCTTGGTGATAAACTGTATTAAATCAACTTTTGAAGAAATAGATTTTTATTTTCATTTCATGGACATGCTGTCCTTCTTACTAGATGTCTAGTACTTAGTAACATTCATATTCCCTACTAAAAAAAAAATCTAATGTTTTTCAAAACAGAGCATTTGTGACACTGACAGAATTATATTCTCATTTCAGAAATAGAGAAGACAGATATTGCCCATGACACATGCCTCTTACCCATCTCTGACTCCACCCTGTGGTAGCATCACCAGATTTAGTATGTCCCACATATTGCATAGGTCATACTAAGAAATTTGTTGTTTATCTGAAATTCAAATTCAACTAGACAGCCTATATTTTTATTTGCTAAATCTGGCAAGCCTACCCTAAAGAGCATTACCTGACTCTTCCCTCCAAAACTGTGTGTCCTCATATTATTTTTAAATGTCTTCCTGCTAAAATATGCACAAGGCAAAGGATCCAACCCCGTTTATTCTAAGTTATAAGCCTGTATGTAGCTATTATGGCCCATCTTGGCTTGCTGGTATACCCAATAGAAGCATAAATCTGACTCAAAACCATGCTTCAAGGGAGGCAAATCTTTCCTGATAGTCCCTTGAGGTTACATAGCACAGCACATAATAAATCTTCTGAGAGGATGTCTTTTCCCGCTGTCTCTGTCCAAAGTCTTACTCTATGAGGAATTTCTTCCCAATCTTGCTTTCGTTTCTCCCCAGCTCCTCCACAAACTCCATTCCCACCCCTTTTTATGTTCAGTTATCTTCTCCAGACTTCTTCCATCTACATCCTTACAGTACATACCCCAGCAGATTTGGAAGAAGAAGGAGGTAAAAGGAGGAAATGCTGTGGAGGCAGGTTTATATTCACATGTCCCCCCACCTCTCACACATACACCAAACTCTAGTACAAATAAAATACTTGTAATTATTGTATTGATTGGGAAGTTGCATTAAATTTAACCTTTTTCTAACTTTTCTTCCAAAACTAACATGGTCTAAATTTCTTAAAATATACCCCCTCCCCAGCATGTTTGCAGTTATATTCTTCAATGTCTTAAGTGATGATTTCTAACATAAAATGTAAAATAAGAGATCTCTTTTCCTTTTTTAGCTAGCAAGGTCATACCAGAAACCCAGAAATTATTTCACACAAGCTGAATTCCACATGCTGCCCTCCTTCTGGATAAATTGAGCTTGTCTACAGTAATTTCTTTGCATTTCCATACCCACACACTTATAGCTGCAATCGTCCAGCAATATTTTCCCCCACTCATCATCATAACAGCTTATAAGTATTTGATGGAATTAAACAGAGCCAACCCAATTCTGTCATTTAAGCAGCCAAATTAATGAGTCCAGGCATCAATATATAGTGATACAATGTCGAGAAGCACGTTCTTGCTGGCTGTCATCTGTATGATGTGTGTGTGGGTCAGCCTGGTTTTAAGTTTTGGAGCCAGGTGGACACACTAGATAGCAAAGCAGATGAGCTGCGATATGAATAGTCTAGTTCATTTGCTAAAATCTGCCCCTGAATTTTATTTTTTTAAGTTTTGTGCAAGCTATGCCTGGTGACAGTCGAGTGCAGGCTTGAAAATAGCTGTTTACCTTTTCAGTTGTCCAGAGTAACTAATGATTATTTCTGGGTATGGAGGAAAAAAAATGTTTGTTTACTTTATGTTTCTAACATTAAGACACCCACACCCCAACAGCAACCAGGGAAAGGCAGGCTGGTAAAGCATTTGTTGAAATGGATAACAACACTAATGATAATAATTTAATATCAGCAATAGTACATCCCATATTTCAAGTTATCAGCTTGATGCGTTTTTAACTAATTGTACAGAGACAAATTTGAAAATGAGATTTTTTAAAAAATACATTGTACTGCTAAAGGTTAGACTATATCCATCTGGAGAATAAAAAGATTATTGAATGTAATTGAAAGCAGAAAAAAAGCTATCCTGCCTCTTTATATGCAGTTTCTCATTTTGTAAATGATGTGGCTCTAACTTTGTAAATAAAGTAGGTAGCATTTAGAGTAGAAAAGCATCCAGTTGAAAAATTGTTAATTTAGCCAAATGATATTTAAAAACAAAGTATAGTGCCAAAAAATTAATGGGTTCATTTTATTTAATGGACCTGTTCCACATTCTCGATCAACTACTTCTCTGATGATTTATCACAATTGGCCCGTCCTATGGCTAAAAATTACCTTTTAGACTGGAATATATATTTGCATGATGCAAAGATACAATTTCAGTCTGATGATTTTATCTCTCTGAAGTATTCTAGAAGATTAATCTGATAGAATACTGAGCCATATATGGGTTATATCGATGAGGCTCATGTGCATACAAAAAAAATGTTAAGCCAAAAATTTTAAAAGCTGGACCCAAAAGAAAACGTATACATTGATTATAACTCTGTAAAGGTATTACACACATTAGCATAGAATAAAAATGGACTTGGAAGGTAATAATCTAATGTTCATTAGGAGTGTGTGTGTGTGCGTAAAGTTTGGCTTATAATAATTTAGAAAATAAAAAGCATCCTAGAAGGAAAAGTGCCAAGACAACACTTGTTTTAAAATAACATTTTGTACTATTAAAACGTGCATATGTAGCCCAAACAATTTATTATTAGGGATGGATTAGGGATGTGGTGGTTTTTATTCTTTAAAAAAATGCAGCAGCACAAGATTAATATTTTAAAAATTTATTTAGAAATAAAATACTAGTGGCCCCCAGGATGTCATGTGCCAATGTTCCCTTCTGATCCATCTTTATAGACAACTGACAACCTCCTTAAATTATAGGTTTACATGGAAAAACAAGGGGTCGTTGTATAATAAGGAAACTGACAAATCTTAAACTGTAACCGTACTAGTTATTGCTACTGCAATTTATGCATAGATACTGATTCTAATTAAGTAATAGCAGAGGTTGCCTCTGAATTTATGAGGCTATAATCATCTCCCTTGTGCTCAATAAATGCCACAGCTACAGTCTGTGGTGTTAATTTTACACTACAGTGGGAACTAGTGGTTGTTGCCAAATATACTCATAAGTCACAGGCAATTTGGATTATTACTGTGGTGTGCGCTGCATTGAGAAATGAACTAGTTCATGATCACTTTTTAAAGTCATTATTGAGTGTTTGTGTGTGATAAGTCTTCTGACATTGATGAGGCAAAGTGCAGTAGCTTGTCTTTCCCCTAAATCATTTCCAGATAAAATAAATATGCTGAATCTTCTGGAAAAATAATAATATAACAAACTTCTACTTCCTCAGATCTCTAGCTATTTCTGGTACAGGAGAGCTGGGAACAGGATTTTTCCTACAAACTACCCTGTGTGTGTTGTTTCCCAAAGGAGAGCACCTGATATGGGGTCATTTCCCTTTGGGGATTTCATGAATTTATGTGATGAGATTTTATAAATGCCATGAGCTTGCTGGCAAAACTGATCTCTGTTCTCTTGCAATTTCCTGAAACTGGATGTGAACTAGAGCATTCTCACTGTGAGGTTTAAAGCTAGAATAACTTTCCTCAAAATGTCACAAAGAAGATGAGAAGTGCACAGAACAGCTCACATAAACACAATATTTCTCTTTCTTCCTTTTACCTTCTTCTATTTCAGAGGAGTTACTCTTGGCAGTTGCGTTTTCAGAATTTCCGCCCAGGACTGTATCATATTCCACAGCTTGTCCACAGCATTGGACTGGAGTGGTTCCTTATGGTCCAGCAGCGAAGGCATCCAAACCCCAGCTGTGGACGATAGGGGTCTTCTGTGTGATGAGAGTGCAGATTGCATGAATCCCAGGGATAGCATGCGCTGACTGGTAGAAGAGACCACAGACTTGTTTGTTGTTTTGTTTTTTTGGTGTGTTCACAGCATTTCCTAAGGAACCCACTAGACTCCAGTGCAATAAACAACATAATAGGAAATCCAGGTTTTCTTCTGAATGGGCAAGCACAGAAAGCAGGTGGCTCCCCATGTGATGTTTTAGACATGCCAAAATTTTAAGGTGCCAAGAGAGACTAAAACTAATCAAGGAGTTTCACTACCTCATTGTAGTATTCCAGATAAAAATGACACAAAATATGAACTAGTTCCTGTATCGCTTTGCATTATTTGCCAAGAGAGGATTCTTCGAACATCTGAAAGGTCCTGGATCTTGGAGTTGAAGCTTCTCCCTTGGTGATGGACTGTAGAGAGACACATGTTTTCAGCAACCTGTAGCCAATGCCCTATGGAGATAATAGGTAATCATTATAAAAAAGTGTGTGTGTGTGTGTGTGTGTGTTTTCTGATCCCTCTTACTAACATTCTAGGGGCAGAAATTGTGGTCTCATAGGGGCACATAATTACAATTTTTCTTCACCTAATTTGTGACACAACAGGATAAGTCTCTCTTCTAGTATAGACACGGATAACAAAAGATTAGGCCAACAACTTTATAAACAAAAAGGCTTTAGAAAGAAAATCTGCATTTGTCATATAGTCTCCTCATTTAGTGCAGATTTGCAGCCTAGCTCTTTGGAAGGAAGGTAGAGACCTTTAATCTTTCATAACAACATGGAGTCAGTCTATATGTGGTGGCCATGGAAGTGCATCACTCCCCCCTCTTTAGGGAGAAGGTGCTGAAAGGAGCATGGGTAGCTGACAGCTATCGCCACACTACTAAGTCCACTACGACATCCATGCCAGGGCCATGGTCTTTGTAGACAGCTTTCAGCCAGTGAGCATTGTGGAGAATCTAGAGGGGGCCGTTCCTGCCTGATACAGGACTCCTTTAATGGCAGTATGTGCTCAGGGGTTCCTCATTAGCCTGCCCATGATTTTCACAGAGCTTCACTGCAGTCTGAGGCCCATTCCACTCAACCCGCCGTTCTGCTCTCTCTTTTCATAGTTGTCAGACCTACATTGCCATCTGAAGGCTCTCTCTTTCTATGCCTGCTGTCTTGACTTTTCCCATACATATCTCCAGATATTGCCAAATGTCCACTGGAGACCCCGTGTCTCCTGGATAAGAACCTCTGGTATAAGATAACAAAGCTATCCAAAGCAAGGCACTTGCTACTCTGGGTTCCTGTGGCATTTTTTATGCTTAATTGTGATTGTTTAGCTATTCAAGGAAAGGACTAGAGTCCTAGCTCTTCTGCCACTCATTACAAGCTCCTCCAAAGGAACTGTGTCTTTTGTATTCATTGTATTTCTCCAGCCGCCTTGTGGATCTGTGCAAAAGGTGATCATTAAATCTTGAATCAGGGAAGAGAAGGAGGGAGCCGGGGAAAGATGGTGAGGAAAGGAGGACAAAAGCAAACAGGTAACAAAGAGGAGTGACACGACAGAGTGATTTCGTGATCTAATTTTCCTCTGCTGACCAAAAGAGGCCTACAATATGTTTGTATGTTTGAGCCTGGTCATTGCTAGTTCATTGCTTCCCATTTTGACTTTCCTGCATTCTTCCTTTCTATATTATCTATTTGTTGAGGAACCATTCATTTATTATACTCCAAGTGTTGAAATCCTCTTTGATTTTTGGATCTTCTCATGGCCTCCTCTGCCCACTTTGAGGCCGTTTCCAGGCAACAGCTGGCAGCCTGTGGTCCCTCCCCAGTAGTTGACAGCAGTTAGCCATCAATAACGTGATCTCACACATCAGGGAACTGCTCCAGAGGGTGAGCACTTTTTGTTTTGGATTAACAAAAAAATATTCTGCATAATGCATGGTCCCAAATGGAAAGGTAGATAGGAATGCAATCAATTAACTCAGATGATGTCAGAATCCACATGAGAGGCCGAAGAACTAGGATTCCAGCCCTTTCCTTGCCCAGCTATTCCGAGGGTGATTAGCAGTGTTCCCAGGCCTTCAGCAGGCCACTGCATTATATTTCTCTAATAAAACAGACCTTGGAGATTTGGAGCAGCATTCATTTGTTTATTAAAACTATTTAAAAATCAGACTAACAGGAATGAGAACGATGCTGGTAGGCACAGCAAAATTCTACCAGTGTCAGTTTGAGCTTATCTTACTCTCAACGCCCCCATTCTTCTGAATGGTTAGAGTGAGCCAGTGTAGCCAGAGGCAAAGGAATGCTTTGCTCCTGCAGGCGCCAGGTGTTACAAACGGCCCTAGAAGTCCTCCTAACCCACAGGCCAAATCCGTCTTCTAAATCATCTAAATCTGCTCCCTAGATAGAGGTTTGCCAAGCTTCAAAAAAAAATTTTAACTTCTAGAATTCTTAGTCTTCTATATTTTTCATAGTCTGAATACAGTTAAAAATATCCTTTGCCATCTATCTTTGACATTAAGGAACACTTTGCCACTGTCACCCAAATTAGACTTTTATGGACTCCTAAATTTGTAAGGAATGAATAAATTATTAAACTCAGTAGTTCCCAAATTTTAGTGAATAAAGCATCCACCGAAAAGAGCTTGTTAAAAATTCAGATTCTGATAAAGCCCAGGAATTTGAAATTTCTTGGATGAGATATAACTTACATACAGTAAAATATACTCACTTGAGGTATACAGTTTGGTGAATTTTGATAATTGTTTACAGTCATGTACCCTCCACTGCAATCACAGTATAAAACGGTTACATCACCCCACAAAGTTTTTCATACCCCTTTGCAATTCCTCTCCTCTCCTCTCCCTCACCTATAACCCCAAAGCAAACAACGGTCTGCCTTCTTTCCTGTAATTTTGCCTTTTTTTGTAATTTCATAGAAATGTAATCTTGCAACATGAAGCCTTTTGTGTTGAACTTTTTTCCCTTGGTATAATGTTTTTCAGATTCATATGGGAAGTTTGCAATTGAAACAAAAACTCTAGATGATTTTGTGCAGGGAATTTCATGGCCATACTTTGAGAAACACTAATCTGGTCCAACTTCTTGTTTCATAGATGAGGAAACAGGTGCAAATGTCAGTGCCTGTCAGAAATGAAATATTACTGAGAAATCATTGTAACTTATATCCTTGACAAGGCTTCCTTGAATCATTCAATTTCCCTTTACCTCCCTATGATGAGAGATGGGTCCTGAGGAAGTACATTAACAATCATATCTTAAAATACACTCCTTATTTTGTATTCACTTGACCAATGATATGAGAGTCAATGCATGAATATCCTTTGGATTTTCTTCTGGATTACAGGAAATTATTGCCAGGTCTTCCCTTAAATTAAGAAATATTTATGGAGAGATATTATGATTTAGTTACAACTCTTCAATATTCTTGATAATAGTACGTTTGCTTTTGTACATTGTGAAATACAATGAACAAGACTCCTAAATTTTTGTAATTGATAACTCTTAATTTTTAACTTGACCTCAAGCCTCCTCAAGTTCCTCCAAAGGAACTGTGTCTGAATGAATGGACTTATTTCTCACTTGCCTATTCCCATGCTTCCAGGTTGGAAATTGGTTTTGTTATCTTGAAGAGCTAGCCCAAAATGGGTTTTTCCCCTCACCTTTTTCTGGATCACAGGACCCTCTGAGAATTTGATAAAAGCCATGGAGCCCCTTGGGGGCAGGGGCTGAGGAACACACAGGCAGGCGATGTGGCAGCCAAGCCGAAGATCCAGGATCAGGTAACCCATAGTCAGGGAGCAGGCTGGGAAGGTCTCTGCAGGACTGGGTACAGCTCCAAGGGACACCCTAAGAGTGTCAAAGCTCTAGAAGGGTGTCCCTGCTGACTGAGTCCTTTGATCTGGGGGAATCCAGGTCTACCCCATCAGTACTATGTATGCCCAGGCAACATTTTACAGAAGAAACCAAATTTCTGGGAAGACAAAAATCTGCCTGTCGCCAGTACCTAGCTTAGTCATGCAACCAGTAACTAGTTCATGACTCTAACCCAGGTGTGTTGTACTCTGTCACTCATCGTATGCTGTCTCCTCTATTTGCCCTAAAACTGAATGTGGAAGAGCGATGTTGGGTAGCACAGCAGCTAGTGACCATTTTTAGACAGAGGAGAAGTCTTCAAGGCCCTCAGCATTTGATCATCTATCCGCAGGACCATTTCAAAGGGCCAATGATTGTTTATGACACTATTTTCCTTTCGGTTGCTTCTCTAAAAATTGGATGTGCAACCAATGCCATAAAAATAAAATGAGTTAATCTTCCTTCAAAAGTAGTAACAGAAGGGGGAAGCAACCAGAATACATCCTTCAGACAATTCTAAAGATAATACTCTTGATTTTCAATTGGGACTTTTCTTTGGCTAGTGTTCAATACTCTGGAGTGGGCACTTATAATTTATTGAGCCTGGACCAGAGTGCTTAGTCCTGAAGAGACCTGTGATCTCCTGTCAAACGCCCAGGTCTGAGGCAAGATGGATGATCCTACAGTGACTTGCTTCTGTAATCCTCCTTCAGAGCTCCTGGGAGCTAAAAACAGTGAATGCCAAGAAAATAAAGTGAAGGTGTGAATTATTATATAATTAAATTACATATTCATATATGAATTCATACATTGCCATAAAAATTTTTTAAAAACTTGGAAGAACTTCTAAACAAAACACAACACATACTATATGTATTTTTAAAGTCCTCATCTCAAAGTAATCAAGTTTATCATAGTTCTTAGTCTCTTTCTGTTGAATCTTTTTCTCAGTAAGTGGCAATGACAGTGTTCTCTTCCCTCTACTTTGAATTCCTTTCATTCTGTTTTCACCTGCAAAATTCTAAATCACAGAAACAGAGACCAAAGGAATGGTTACCAGAAGGGAGGGGTGGGGAAAAAGAGAAAGGGAATATAGTCAATAATATTGTGATAAGTTTGCACAGTGACAGATGATTACTAGAATTAATAAGGTGATCACATTGTAAGACATAAAAATGTCAAATCACTGTATTGTACACCTGAAACTAATGTAAGCAATATAAGATTGTGTACCAACTAACAGTAAAACAAAATTCTAAATCAATTTTCAGGACTTAACTTCAGCCTCAACTCGTATGACTTCCTGAGTGTGGTGTACATAAGTTCATTAAAACACATACCTTATTGTGTTATAATAAATGGTTTTCTTGTTTCTCTTCCTAGTAGAATATGGAACTATCTTGCTCATCTTTGTGTTCCCAGCCCCTAGTGCAATGCCTGGCAAACAGTTGATAGTACTGCTAGACAATAGAATGAATGAATGCCACCTCCTCTTCCTTCTTGTCACTGTATCTACCATCATCTAGTTCTCTTTCCTACATATGCTGATAACTTTGGGATCTTGCATCTCTTCTTCACTTCACTTCCTTGTCTCTTACTATCAACCAGAGAGACTTCATGTAGTTGATACATCCAACATCCTTGACATGAAGTCAAATGGAAGTTTCATCCTGATTCTGCTTCATGCATTCAAACCCATGACTCAAGAATGGTTCTTTATTTCACCAAAATGTTTCCCTTCTGAAATAGGAAATTCCAATAAGCTGTGCTATGATCTTAATTTCATATCCTTCCATTTTTATCCTTTTATTTGCACTAAACGAGATTTCAAATATATTAGGGCTTCCAATCCCTTTCTCTGACATCTTTGACCCACTCTTGACTGTGATTTCTTTTTCACTGTGTTCAAATTTTGTGATTGGTCATTTCAATTCATTGCTCACCTACAATTTCACCTCCTTTCACCTTCTACTAATTCTATCCCAAAAATCTTCCGTCTAAACTCTACAATATAATAATATCTCTCTTATTTTGGGGCCATTGAATGTTGCTGGAGAAAATAACATAGTCTTACAAATTATTGCCAGTATAAATGTTTGGTATCCCATGTGCCTTCAGCACTGCTAAAAAATTCTTCTTATTCTTAGAGAGCAGTTGACTTTTGAAGTCTTAACTCTTATTTACAGGCTAATTTCCTATTTCAGACACCATATGCATACATGCCAGAATCTCTTGGCCTTATCTTCTCCAGGGCCCTCAACCATTAGTTTTACCCAAAATGCTACTGCAAAGATCTGATCTATATTGACTCTTTCGAAGCAGTGTCTCACCCACCATCTTTACATGGACACAATAACTCATCTCTCACCTTGGGGCTTCCTGGAAACCTGCTAGGCACCCAGAAATTAGCAAACTGGTACTATAGGGGAGTTGACATTCTCTGAGGCAAAACTGTGACCAATGGAGATAAGAGCTACTATCATACTACTATCATACTTTACTAAACATAAAGAGGAAAAAAATTCCCTCTTTATTCTCATTCCCTCCCTGTACTGTTCTGCAATATGTCACATGGCCTTCCGCAGATGGACCTCTGTTGTCACATAATCAGTTGCACTTAAGAGCAAGCAGCAGTATCTCAGTAATGTGCCTTTTCATAATTGTTCTTCCTCTGTCTCTATGGAATTGTGCCCCCCACCTCACCCTACCTCTATAGTGTTATAAAATAAGCTTTTGCCCTAGGTTCTGTTTGCTGTGTAATCTAGCTAGAATACTTCCTATGCCCCATTACATTCACTCTCAAAAGAAAACTTGCTTTCTGTTTTATAGAACGAGGCTACCAGGTGTGAAAATTTTCAACTTTCTTGCTCCACAGATGTAAATTTAATTATTTATTCCTCTATTTGTCTCAGTCTCAGAGAAAAGGTATCATTTCTGTAACACAATTTAGTTCATTATGCTTTGGAACCTATCCTCCCTCTTCTTCCAGACTGTGACGTGATCCATTCATTGTAATTTCCTCCTGTCTTTAATTTCATTGTCTCATTTTCTATGGATCCTTCCCTATAGGTTACAAATATGTCCATATCTCCTACATTTAAAAAAATTCTTCTCTAAAACTGCATTCCTCTTCTCTCACATTTTTTTTGTGGTCACATTTCTTAAATGAATTGTTAACAGTCTTTCTCCCTCTCATCATCCTTGAACATGCTCTTAACTTCACGTAATGTAGTTTCTGCCCTTGCCACTTATGTGAAACTGTCCAAGCAAAGGCCACCAAACATTTCATCATTACCAACTCTAATACACAGTTTTCAGAATTGATTTCCCTGAGGCTCTCAGCACTTTGGGACACTCTTTTATTCCTTAAGCTCTTTCCTCCTTTATCCCAGGACTCTTCGCTCTCCCAAATCCTTAACCTGATTTCTGACTATTCTTTCTCAGATTCCTTTGCTATCATCTTCTCCTCTGACCACCTTTAAAGCAGATTTGTGAAAGATTCCATCATCTTCTCCTCCCCACACACCTGCTTTATCCTTTACACACTTTTCCTATGGGATTGCCTCCACTGCCATGGTTCTGTCTAATACCAATATTTTGATGATTCTCAAATCTCTCTGCAATATAAGTATATGTCTTGAGAACCAGGCCCACAAGTCCAGCAGCACAATGGATGTATTCATCTGTCAAATCAACTCAGCATGGCAAAGGTCTCATGCATGCATTGCGTTCCTACCTATCTTCTTCAAACTTTGCCCATTTCCTTCAGGGAGAGTTGATCATGCTTTCTTTTGGGCTGCACTCTGGTGAACTTCTTCCAACAAACATTCATTGATAATTTACTTTATGTTGAGCCTCTGAGAAAGAGAAATGAAAGCAGCTCACACACGAGCAGAAAAGTCACTGCAGAGGTACAAGTTCTTCTAGTAAAGGAGACTACAAGAGAATCTGGTAAGGCTTTCAAAGTGTGGCTTGTGGACCCCTGGGGATCTGTGAGAGCAAAACTTTCCACAAGAGCAAAGCTACTTTCATCATAATGTTGAGATAGGATTTGCTTTTCCACCATGTTGCTATTCGCATTGGTGATGCAAAAACAATTGGGGATAAACTTCTTGGTGCCTTATAATGAGTCCAGACAGTGGCACTAAACTAGTAGTTGTTAGATTCTTCCCTTCTACCCACTCACAGTAAAAGAAAACGTCAGTTTTACTTGACAATGTCCTTTTGGAAGCAGTAAAAACTATTCATTTTAAATTTCAGCCTTGAGTTTAAATAAGTCTTTTTAATAGTCTGTTTGATGAAGTGAGAAGTATACATAAAATACTTCTGCTGGATCCTAAAGTACGATGGTTATCTTCGGGAAAGCACAGGTGTGATTGTTTCAGTTGTAAGCTGGACTAACCGTTTTTTGTGACATGCCATTTTTACTTGAAAGAATGACTAATGAGCAAACAGTGGTTATTTAGAGTCGACTACTTGAGAAATATTTCTCCAAAATGAGTGAGTGAGCCTGTCACAGAAAAACAACTGGCTGTATTTGTTGCCAATGATAAAATTCAAGCTTGCAAGTGAAAATTAAAATTTTGGAAGACATATTTACCTGTAAGTTTTACAGTTTCCTAATATTAAAGGATTTTTTTTTTTAGATTGGTGGTAATATTAACAATGCGATTTAAAAAAAATATTATATAATGAGAGGTGTCAATATTTGGAAGATTTGCATAACTCAGTGAACCAGTGTTTTCCAATGACCAATGCATTATGTTAGAAAATTATGCACGAGTGAAAGGTTTTTTTCAAAATGAAAGATAGATGAATGAATTTTTAATTTAACAGAATATGAAAAGTTCATTGAAATGGTTTCAGATTCCACATTGCAACTAACCTTTAAGGAACTACAACTCGGCAAGTTTTAATACAGCATTAGTAAGAATATCTACAATTATCTGTAAAGGATATTAAAATACTCCTCCTTTTTCCAACTACATAGCTGTATGAGGCCAAATTTTCTTCATATACTTCAATTAAAACAACATATCTATAACAGCTTGGGAAACCAGCTGTCTTTTATGATGCCAGACAGTAAAAGATTTGTAAAAGTGTAAAACAACTCCACTCTTCTCATTAATATTATTTTTGTTTTAGAAAATATGCTTTGTTATATCATAGTTTCTTTAAAAACCCAAGTAAAATCATGACTTCCACACAGATGTAAAAATGAACACATGATAAATATCTTATTCTACTTGTTAATCAATAAGGGAACCAGGCAGATATTACAAAGAGTTCAAAAATTAGTTAAACTCAAATTTATATGGAATAGTAAAGGTATATTGAAATGAATTGTAAGTGGAGGCAAAATGAATTTTTCCAATCTAAACTGTATCAGACAGGACATAATTTGCTCGTCTATCAGTTATCTACAATTACAGAGTTATAAAACAGCTCAAAGAAAAGGGAAGTTTGAGTTTAGTAACCCAGAAAGGGTGTCCTCTACACAATACATAGTTTCACATTGAAGTAAGTTTTTCTCAACAACTTAATTTTCATTCTAGTTGTGTTAACAAGAAATTGGTTTGTTATTTTTATTTTTAAATAGCATAATCAATATTTTAAAATTTGCTCAGTTTACATTTCTAATATGGTAAGTACAGATAAATAAATTCAATACAAACGAAAACACTGGGGGATCTCAATAATTTTTAGGAGTTTTAAAGGGATCATATAACCAAAATATTTAAGAACCACTGTGGTAAGGATTCAAGAAATTAATTAATCCCCATACCTGCCAGCTCACTGGGATTAGGAATTCTTCAAAGGTCAACCAATCCTGCATCTAGACTAACTTCTTTCAGGGCAGACTGGTCATGTTCCCTCCTCCCTATCGCTCTCCCATTACCTGGGTACTGTGACAGGTATGTTATTTGGACCCCTTAAGGCTAACCAAATTCATCATGCCTTGTACCTCTGCAAAGGTTATAATATATGTTATTCTGGTCATCTTTCTTTCAACTCAACTTCTCCCTAATAATCTTCTCTATCCTAATCCCTTTCATTGTCCCTGAGATCCATAACAAATAGATTTTCCTTTTTCCTTGATCTCATCATTAAATTTTTTTTTTATCTCCTGTGTATGCTGAAATCTGTCCTAGGAAGTGCTGCTTCTCTGGCAGTTTTATTGAGTAGAAGCTGATCATTTTCCACATGCCTTAGAGTTAGGAGGCAGAGTGGACATCTCCTCCTCCCCACAATTCCTTTTTGACCATCCCTTCATCCTTTTATGCACGAAACCAGGTTCATTTGAAGCTAATATGATCTACCTTCTACTCTCATCGCCATCAACCACCTACCCTTCAATTGTTCAAAGCTACTGAAGATTTAGGCATGTGTTGACAGTCTTTCTCCCTAATCTTTTATCATTCTGGATTGAAAACACTTACCATTTCTGGACCCTGTGGCCTTTGATGACCTCCACCCCGTATCTGTGATCATATCCTGAAGCCTGTTATTACCAAGAATTACCTTCCTCCACGCAGTTCTCACATTTCCTGATCACAGCCACATATTCTTCTAGTTCTGTCAATCCGTTATTCTCACTACATCAGTTCTTCATTCTCTTTATAATCTCTAGTCCTTTGTTCCTTTAACTCTCATCCCCATGTCATCTTCAGTCCCATCATGACCACAAGACAGATTTCTTCAGTTACTCTCTTGCCTCAGTCTTTAATTCTCAGTGTCCTCCTGTTTCCCATGCCCAGCAAACTCCTAAATGTTACAGATCTGTAACGGATTGACTTTCCTTCTCCCTCTCACAGGATTCTGAGGGCTGCTCATGAAGCTTGGTGCCACCACCAATGCAGGTTCTTTAATTTCATCCAGTCTTCAAATATGCCTTAGATTTATACATCTTATGAATCAAATGTCTCCAACTTTTTCCACACTGCCTCAAACCCTCTCCTCTACCACCCTCTCATTCTGTACATCAGAAATGCATTTACCGTTTTCCTTTACACACACACACACACACACACACACACACACACAATGGAAGGATACTATCATGAGAACTCTCAATTTCCTGCTATTTCTACCCACAACTGCATCTGTACATATCTTTGCTTCCTGTTCTGTGGTTACAATGAAAGAGTCAGAAAGCATCCTTTCTAAGGCTAATCCCTATCCCTGCAAGATGGATCAAACAAGAGCTGTGCCACTGCTTGAAGGATGTAGCCAAGTTTCAGTGACCCCCATAGGGAAGGACTCAGGGAATAAATGCCTCCATCTCACTTATATTTCATCCTTTTCTTTTGCTGGTGCTTCTCATTGACTGAACCCAATTGGAAACCAGACGGCAAGGGAGCCCACTGATGTAATCTATAAAATTTCAACCTCCCAGGACACAGAGCAGAAGGAAGAAGGTAGAGAGTAGATCTAGAAGCCAAAAGAAAATATGCAGCACATCCTCCTTTTTTCAGAGCCAGGAACTGAGAAGGATCTTTCAGCATTTTGTACTACAATGGGATTCGATCCCTATTAGCATCCCCAGAGTTCTAACCAATTTATGTGTAAGGGGACAGGAAGAGCAGAGAGGATTGAACTAGGACCCTTGTTCCATGTTCTTTTGTATATCAGGTCCTCAAGCTGGAAAAGAGTTCAGTATTCCATCACAATGTCCCTAAAAGGGAGGACAACACGCTCGCACCTTTCCCCTTGTCTGCCTGCCCAAATAGCACGTTTTGGTAGACATTCTATGGCTATGTCACACATCCCTTTTCCTTAACCCATTCTCAGTATATAGAGACATCTCTACTCCTCCACATGAAGAAGTTCCCCAGAGGACTTCACTCATGCTTCAGAAGCCTCAAGTAGCAGTTAAGTCAGAGATTACTTACATAAGGGGCCCTTTGTGAAACTACCTGCTCCCATCAACTACAGTGGGGAGCTGGACTGAATGCATAATGGATGAGCTCAGAGAGGGGTAAGATGACAGCATTTGCCACTTCTTCCTATGTAGCCAACTTCTCCTAGCTTTTCCCTGCTCCAGATCATATTTAAGCGGTTCTTAACCATTACAGCAAGAGATTGCTTTTAATATTAGGCATGTATGCTCCTATTAGTCCTAAAAAGTAATCTGTATTCAGTCACTGTGTGTACGAAATTAAACCAGAAGGTTTTCCAAGGTCTGAGCCTTGTCACAAATAAATATGTACAAGCTGTGTTAGTGCTGTGCTTAAACCTACTATAATATGGGGAAGAAGAATATCTGCCCTTCTGATTCAGATTTGAGGCAAGTTGGGTAGGTTTGTGCCGGAGTTGGCCAGATCTGGACTGCAAGCAAACTGCCTTCGCTGACATCAGACCTCATAATGGGAAATGAAGTCACCCATTTAAAATGAGCTGAGGCTTACAAGAGACTTCCTGGGTGCTTCTGTTTATATAGGCAAATTACTCACCCCAGTGGCTTCTGGGCCCCTGTACTTGCCAAGCCTCTGCCTGCTATTTTTGAGCTAGCGATTTATCACAACTAGAGCTTTATTAAAAATGTACTCTCCACTCATCAGAGAACAAATAGGAAAATCTGGTTTCTGAAGATATCAGGACCATTATTTTTGAAGTTGGCAGCGCTGGCTGTGAGCACTGCTCCAGGATGGATCTCTTCTGGGGAAGCAGTAGTTATATATTTTTCAGAACAAGCTTTTCTCTCTTCATCCACCAGAAACAATAAGATATTAAAGGTGGTATGAAAAAATTAAAACATTTTGAAAGAGAAAGAGCAAGAAATCACACACCCTGGCTGGCAACCCCTGCAGGGAGCCTCTCTGGTCACAGGAAAGAGAAAGTAGTCAGGCCCAGGGACGTCTGATGTCACATCTGTCCCAAAGCAGGCTGCCCCATGCTGGGTGACGACACTGTCAACTCCCTGACTGTAAAGGGGACAATGGCAGATGGAACATCTCTGATGTGGCTGTCCATGTCTGGCCAGGACCCTCTTATGGAACATGAGGACAACTAGTTTAAAAGTGAAAAAGTCATCCAACTTGCTAGTTAGCTCCTTTCTTTTCATGAGTGAGAAGAGATGTCTTTGAATTAGACTCGGGTGTGAATTGCAGCTCAACCATATACCCAGTATGTGGTCTTGGAAAAATTACTTATCACCTCTGAATTGCATTTTCTCCTGTATAAAATAGAAATAATAATATCCACTGTTCAGCTGGAGAGAGTGACTGCACTTATTAGCGTAAAGCACCTGGCCTACAGTGGGTATTTATCATAATCACAGTAGCAGGCACTTTCATCGTACTATTGCTGTGCTAGGCTGTCTCCCAAGCTTTTTATCTCTTCACTCCTTTAATCTTAAAATGGCCATATGACGTAGGAACCATTTTTATTTCCATTTTACAGATAAAGAAACTGAGACACTGCAAGATTATATAACTTGCACTAAAACACACACCTGCTAATGAGACACAGAGTCAGGATTCAAGCCCAGGCAGTCTGGTCCTGGATCTTGATCTCTAGACCTGTGCTTTTCACTTTAGAAACTTCTTATATGGATTCATGGCAATTTCCCTACCCATAGTAACAGTGTGATTTTTCTTCCCACAGAAACGAAAAGGAGTTTTGTTATTGTTATTTTTGTTTAGTCACGGCTCCCATGAATTTGAGAGAGTATCTTAGGAGTCTGGATTTTTTTTTTTTTTTTTCAGCAAATGGCCTTTCTTTTCACTGTCTAAGAAATCCAGCACTTCAGGTTGAGACTTAATTTAAATCCATCATGTTCCAATAGAAACCAGCTGATTTTGTTACATTGATGTACAATGGACAAACAGCTGATTGTTTAGGTATTCTGAAATTTCATCAGGTTGTCAGGGAATTGTGGAGACATTCAAAAGCTGGGGAATCACAGACCGCCAAGATGTAATGCGAGTTATGATGCCATCGATAAACTTAGACTTCAATTGCCAGTTGGCATCCTCTACTGAGTGAAAATGAGTCACTGTCACCTTTGTAGGTACAAACAAAAGAACACCATGTTAAATCAAGATCTTGGCTTGTCCTGATTTGTATCTTAGTCTTGTTCTACATTAATTAATAGGTTTTTTTTAAAATGTGAATATGGCAGTCATTGATAAACATTTATGAGTGATCAAATGAATGAACTGAAAGCTGCATGGAAATTTAATTTTGTAAACAAATTTTAAATTTATAGGGAAATTTACTATTTTGTAAAGTCGTTTTGTGAAATGAAGACTTCTTTTGTGATATAAATATATTCTGGTTAATATACCTATTCAATACATTCAAGTTTTGGTATGATGAGTTTTCTTAACATGAATTACATGTATGTACACACACACACACACGCGAGGTCTGATAAAAAAATACATTGAATGCTGCTGCCAAGTGTCATGCGGTGGAAAGGCAGGGATCTTCAATACGGGAAGCACTGCTTCGAACCTTAGTAACAGTGTGTGACAAGTTTCAACTTGTTTGATGCAGTCAGTTGGATGTGAGCTATGGTTGAGAGAAGGTGTGTTTTAAAGTGTGCCATAAATCATCCTCCATCATGACAATGCTCCATGTCACACATCACTTCTGGTATATGGCAGTTTCTGTCAAATAAAAACATTACGGCGTGTCCTCATCCACATTGTCCACCTGGCACTGTGTGACCTCTGTCTCTTCCCTAAAGCCAAAATGATTCAGGACATCAAGGCAGCCACAATAAAGCAACCAAAGGTACTCATGAAAGAGGACTTCCAGAACTGTTTCAGAAAGTGGCAAGAACAATGGGATAAGTGTGTTCGAAGCAAGGGGGAGTACTTTCAGGGGGATTAATGGCACTATGTCTTTTACTGTAATACATTTTTAAATTTAATCATTCACCATGTTGTTTGATCACACCTCATATATGTCATAACAGAGAAGGGAAGGAGGCAGTGGAGAATGGGCTTGGGTTGGTGTAAACGAGGTAAAAGTGGGACAAAGAGTTGGAAATGGTCAGCAGGCACATGGAAATATGGAAACATGGTGAGAGTATCGATTTGGGAATCATCTGCATTAAAGGGTTGTTGGTGCCTTAGTAAATGAGTTTTGTTTGGTATTATTCTTAATCTTATTATATTTAACATCTCATCATTTTAAAAAAATAGATTAATATATATTGTACATATACATATTATATGTGTTATATGTATATATACTCAGCAACAATGACAGAAGGCATAATTCTGAGCCTTTGAAGGGCAGTGAGATGTGAGAATGAGATTCCCATCATGCCACATTTGGTTTTGCAGTATCTACCTGTGAGTTGTTGACGGTAATCCTACTGTAATCAATCACCATCTGTGATTGCCTTTCTGTTTTACATCAAAACCTCACGGACTATAAATACCCCCCTTCCTCCCATCACCACTCCTCCCATCACCACTCCTCTCTCTGTTTGCCCCCACCCCCACCAGTCCCTCCCAATAAACCTCATGATCGCTCTCTAATCAGTTTATTTCTACCCAAGAAACCCACAGGTAACAACTTAATGCTAAGTTGAATTTTCCAAGTGTCTAAGTGTAAACCTCACAATCA
This sequence comes from Rhinolophus sinicus, assembly GCF_057876585.1. Lineage (NCBI taxonomy): Eukaryota > Metazoa > Chordata > Mammalia > Chiroptera > Rhinolophidae > Rhinolophus > Rhinolophus sinicus. Next base: position 42,933,619 of record NC_142516.1, on the reverse strand, counting down.
TATGTCAGTAGATATATGAATATGAGCTAAAGCAGAAAAACTTTAAATTCCTGAACAAGGTTTATCAACAACAGTTCAGCCCCATAACAATTTAATATGTTTCTAACTGCAGACAATGGATGGTGCAAACATCAGACCAGCACTGAAATCACACCGATATAGTGGCATCTGAAGGAGCATGAGGGTGATTTCTCCCCACATATACTTCAGTTTTCAGAAAACCCTATTTGTATCTAATATGATGATTCAGGTATGATATGTACTTGTATGTCTTATTTACATAAAGAGAAGAAAGAAATGAGATGGGGTTTGGATTTTGTCAAAATGGCTGCAGAGTAGGTAGGAAAGATTGGAATCAGACTACTAGACTTGAAACTAATTTTAGGTCTAAGAATATATGCATTTGGCATTCAACCCTTAGAAAGATGTTTTTAAGTTCTTCTCTGTGACAAATCTTACGTTCTTTAAATGTTTAATCAGCACACCTTTCCTGTTCACCTAAATTATAACAGCACATCTGCATAAAAGGAAAAGCTATACTGGGTGGTGAGTGGTGATTCCTCTGCGCTTCTCCTGGCAGTAATGTAGCCGATGTACAGGTTACTACATTTAGTCCCCTTTATTTTCCAGAAATAGGCTAAGCTAAAGGTAAGAATTCACTCCAAACATAGAACAAAACATATAGGAAGAACTGAGAGATTTTGAGTACTGGTTGATTATAAAGGAACAGAGAGCAAAGAAAAGTCAGACTTGTGTGAAGTGTTCAGCCTGCATGGATGTGGGTGGAACCTGCAGAAGGACTAAGGGGTCCAGTCATGACAGAGAAGGTGATCTTCTGGGGGAGGGAGGCAGTGGAGAAGGGGCTTGGGTTGGTGTAAATGAGGTAAAAGTGGGACCGAAAATTGGAAATGGTCAGCAGGCACATGGAAATATGGAGACATGGTGAGAGTACAGATTTGGGAATCGTCTGCATTAGAGGGTCGTTGGTGCCTTAGTAAATGAGTTTTGTTTGGTATTATTCTTAATCTAATTATATTTAACATCTTATCATTTTTTAAAATAGATTAATTTACTTTGGGGGAAAAAAAGGGAAAAGAATGTCCATTCCAATTCAAGATAGATTGAACATGAATGTTCACCCCTCTCTGTTTAGAAGTTACACTGAAGTGATAATAAACGTTTTTAAAAGAATGGACAGAGAATAGGAAGGAGAGACTTCAAGAAATTTCTAGAAGGTAGGAAATGGTTGAAAGCATGTAGACAGTTAAATACCGCAACCTAGAATATGTGGTACTGGTCTGTAGTGGAGGAAGCTCCCACCTGCCTGAAGGGGCTAAAGGCTCAACCTCACAGGAGTGGTAAGAAAGAAGGGGTGAGCAGAAGATGTAAAACAGGAGATGGTTCTATGAAGGTCATTGCCTGGCAGCCCTCCTTTATCCCTGACCCTGGCAGAGCCACCGGCAGTCTGACCATTGCCTCCAGGATCCTTCTCTAAAGATAATAAATAAACCAGGGAAAGCCATGACCTCTTTTGAGAGTTTTGACCCCTCAGAAGCTGTTTCTCATTCTGACATTTGGATAGCCCTTAACTGTCATGGAGGTCCATGCCCACTTACCACAAAGCTGGTTTTTCAACCTGCCCTGCCATTATACACATCTTCAGGAAGACCCCCAGGCAAGGAGAGTACTACTGATGAAACAAATCTTCCGACTGAAAAGAGGAGGAAACACACACCTTCATTACTAATACGGATGCTCCAAGGAGGATCAAACACATGAGGAAAACAAGTAACATGAAAGAGGAAGACCACAATTGTCAGAGAAAATAGACATAATTCAGAAAACAGAAGAGCACTTTTGCAAAATCCATTAGTACCCTCAAAGAGATTTGAGAAGATGTCATATCTGTAAAATAAAATAAAATTTATGTGAAACAGGAACATAGAACAAGGAAGCATGCTCAGAAATTAAGTATAATAGTTGTAAGAGAAAGCAGAGGAAATCTACAAAACAGAGCAAAAGGCAAAGAGAAGATAAAAATAAAAGAAAGTAAGAGACACAGAGGTTTAATATAAGAAGTTGATTTTCTGGCTCATGGAAATTCCAGATCAGTAGATCTAAACAAAAAGAAGGGGTAAAAATTCTTTTAAAAAATTAATAGAAAAAAGTCCCAGAAATAAAGATAGACGCAAGTGTTCAAATTGAAAAGCATACTGAGGGGTAAATGGCATACATTAAAAAAAAAAAAAAAAAAAAAAAAAATTTCTACTTAGAGACATCCTTATGGAATTTCAGAATACAAAGATTAAAGAAAAGTTCTTAAGCTTCCAGAGAGGATAAACTTGGACTTCAAAGGAATGAGAATTAGACTGGCAAAAGACTTCTTATCATCACCTGTGGCTATTAGAAGACAAGGAAAAACTTTCAAAGTGCTGAAGGAAGACGATTTTCAATCTAGATATCCTTCTTTAAAAAAAACTTGAAGTATAATACCCATGGTGACAGATGCACAAATCTGAAGGGCAGACCTGATGAGTTTGTGCATTACCAACATCCAGATCAAGATATAGACTGTTTCCATCATCCTAGAATGTTCCCTTATGCTCCTTTCCAGTCAGTACACATTACACACCCTCCTCCCTCAAATAATCAGTATTTGACTTTTATCACCGCAGGTTTGTTTTCCTTGTTCCAGAACCTTATATAAATTTAATTATACAGTATGTACTTTTAATTTTTTATTTTTTTTATTTTATTTTTTATTTTTTTAAGATTTTATTGGGGAAGGTGAACAGGACTTTATTGGGGAACAGTGTGCACTTTCAGGACTATTCTCCAAGTCAAATTGTTGTCCTTTCAATCTTAGTTGTGGAGGGTTCTGTTCAGCTTCAAGTTGTTGTTCTTTCAGTCTTAGTTGTGGAGGGCGCAGCTCAGCTCCAGGTCCAGTTGCCGTTGCTAGTTGCAGGGGGCACAGCCCACCATCCCTTGCGGGAGTCGAACCGGCAACCTTGTGGTTGAGAGGACATGCTCCAACCAACTGATCCATCCGGGAGCTCAGTGGCAGCTCAGCTCAAGGTGCCATGTTCAATTTTAGTTGCAGGGGGCGCTGCCCACCATCCCTTGCGGGACTCGAGGAATTGAACTGGCAACCTTGTGGTTGAGAGCCCACTGGCCCATGTGGGAATCGAACCGGCAGCCTTTGGAGTTAGGAGCATGGAGCTCTAACCGCCTGAGCCACCGGGCCGGCCCCCAGTATGTACTTTTTAGATCTAGTTTCTTATGATCAATATAATTGTTTTAATAGCCATCCAAATTGTTGAGTATAGCAATAGTTCATTCTTTTCTATTGCTGAGAAGTATCCTATTACATTATTATAGTATGGTTTGTTTATCCATTCTCCTTTTGGTTTCTAGTTTGAAGTTATTATGAATACAGCTACTACAAACATTTTTACACAAATTTTTATGATATGTTTGATCATTTTGAGGGGATATATAGCCAGGATTTAAATTGCTGGTTTAGTCATAGGTAGGTGTGTGTTTAAATTTATTAAATACTGCTATACAGTATTTCAAAGAGTTTTACCCTCTCATCAGCAAGTATTCTGAAATTCTAGATGCTCTGCATGTTCTCCAATACTTGGTGTTATAAATCTTTTAAACTTAATACATTTTGGTCAATGCGCAGTGGTATCTCACTGTGAATTTTATTTTCTCTGATGAACGTTGATATTGAGCAACTTCTCACATACTTCTTAGCCATTTGGTTATCTTTTTTACAAAGTTCCTATTCAAGTATTGGCCCATTTAAAAAAATTGGATTGTCTTTTTCTTCTTGACTTTTAGAAGTACTTCATAAATTCTGGATCCTGGCTTTTTTCCAGATGCATGTATTGCAAATATTTTATCTTAGTCTGTAGCTTGTCTTTTCATTTCTTTATTTAACCTAGAATCCTATGCTTGGTCAAACTGTCCAGTGAGTATGAGAGCAAAAATAAACACATTTTTTAGATGGGCACGTCTCAGGATCTGCTAAGATCCTCTCTTTGGAAGTTATTTTGGGATATCCTCTAAGAAGACAGAGTGAAAAATCAAGAAAGAGAAACATGTATGCTCCTAGAAACAGTAGACCCCAGAAAGACAATGAAAAGTTGTGGATAAAAACTATACAATGGGCTTATGTTCCTAATTGGAGCAGGAGAATACAGAGTTCAGGGAAAGACATCTCTGGGGGAAAAGGTGAACTCCATGCATTGGACAGCATGATTGATGGTCTAGATGAGCCTGAGGATAAGGGGGAAGGTTCATCATTCTTCTATCAAAAAGAAAAAAAAATTTGCATCAGAAAAAAAGAAAAAAACTTATGTAAGAAGTTAAAATTATGGTTCTAATATTATGAAATAAAGTAAAATGTGTTACCTTTTTTCTGATACAGCATTTCACAATTTTAAGCACTTAATTGATTTGGTATAAGAACAGAGAATTCCTTGACTTGAATGATTAGGATATACATATCCTCCTTTAATTGGTTTAGGGGTTATGCTATTAGAACTTTTAGAGAAAAAAATATATATAATTCTAGTTTATTACTTGGCTCTGCAGTCACTGACATTTACTTACTTATGATAATATAAATCTATTTGTAGATTTTTCACTTTTAGGATCAACCTATTTTGACAAAGAGTTGAAGATCTATTTATATTTAAAACCACATGGGAACATTAAAATCCTGTTGTACAAAATACAAGTACAACTGTTAAAGAAGCATAGGGTACCAATACCCTCATGTTAAATGTAAAGGAGTTAGTTAAGACACTAACTAGGTGGATGGAGCAGAAGTAGGAGAACAAAATGTTGCAATGTGAGCTTTATGTGAGCAGAGGTTTGTTTTTGTGTGTTTGTTGGTTGGTAGGAAGGTCTCTTCACTGCTCTATTGCTGGCACCTAGAACAATGCTTAGCACATAATTTCCTCTTACTACAAATTAATTGAATGAAGCACATATTCAAAGTTACAAATATAACAATTGGAAGAACAAAATACATGCTGCCTCAAACTTGATTTCCACATCTAATAAGGCCAGGTTTGTGGTTCCTGACCTTGGCCTAACCCCTGGGAAGAATTTTTCATAAGTCTCTCGGTTTCAATCTCTGAAGCTCACGGTCCCATTTTGTCTTACATCCTCACACTGCCTGGCTCAATTCAGCCACCCAGAATTCAGGCTAGTTGGTGAGGCGAGTTTGGGCAGATGCTCTACCTCTTAGTTTTCAGTGAACTCAGCGGCAGGACCCAGGAGCGGGAAATGTGCCCAATGGCCGGCATCTATACGAAGAATAGGGCCTGCTGCATATTTAGGATGAAACACGTACTTCTGAGGCACTAATGCTGCAAGGACCTATATAACTGAATGAAGCAAAAAGGAATTTGCATCAGTTGAAACCATATCTTTGAGTTGCGAAACTTTGTGCTGTTCAGAAATTAGTAAATGCCTAGTGTCTTAGTCTGCTCAAGCTGCCATAACAAAATACCCTATGGATGGCTTAAACAACAGAAATATATTTCTCACAGTTCTGGAGGCTGAGAAGTTCAAGATGAGGGTTTCAGCATGGTTGGGTTCTGAGGAGAGCCCACTTGCAGATTGCTGCTTTCTCACTGTGTCCTCGCATGGTGGAGAGCGACAGCGCTGGTCTCTCCTCTTCTTATTAGGGCACTAATCCCATCATGGGCTCCACTGTCATGACCTCATCTAAACCTAGCTCCCTCCCAAATGTCCCATTTCCAAATACCGTCACATTGGAGGTGAAAACTTCAACCTAAGATTTTTGCAGTGGACCCAAATATTCAGTCCATAACACCTAGCAAATTTCAATTTGTTTGTGCTCATCTTTTTCATTTTAACTTGAGAAAAAAGAAGCTTGTTGCACTGATCCATTTGAAGCTTTAAGGACTAGATACATACGGGCAAAACACTGGAAATTGTCAGACGAGAAACAGAATGTTTAAGCAGGAAATCTCTAATTGTGATTTCCCCTCATTTATACACAAAAAAGGAAATAGGTGACTGGAGAGGTATGAAGACTTGGTTGGGTTGTGGATACCAACAAGGTTAGAATGAATAGATCAGAATTCACTTCAATTCCAGGCAAACACTCCATCTACAGTGTAACATCTCTTTTTTCCTTCTTGCCAGTGATCACCCATGGGTGGCCAGACATAACTGACTTGATTTCTATTGGCCACTTTACAAAAATCATGATTTTTGCCATATGCATCTAGAAAAGCTTGAAAATTTACTTTCAGAATTTTGCAGAAAGGCTGAAACGATAAACATCAGTGAGACTGTAAAGCTCATAGTGAAGTGGGGTAAGAGAGAAAGCACCTTGTGTCAATGGACAACACAATTCCAGGAAGAACAGCAGGAAATAAATCCTCACACTGGAATTCATGTAGATATGGTGGATGCATCCATACATCAAAAAATCATTTTTCACGTGGGGAGTCATTTAATAACATGCTACTACTTTGAAAACAGCTGGTTGAAGCTAGTAAACAATCCATTTCATCAGGTTGTTTAAAAAATTATCCACTTCATCAAATATATTTTTTTTATTAAACCTCTTTGAGTGAACAACAACAAACAGAGGCCAGGTAAGAAACAAAAGAAAAGGTTATACATTGGCTATACTTGTGTATGTCATCGAGCTCTGGAAGGATCTGAAAGAAAGGCAACAGGAGTGGCCTCTGGGAATGGGAGTGGGATCATGAAGGTGAAGGTGGGGGAGACCTACTACATTTCAACGCACACCGTTTGCACCTTTTAAATTTTGTCCCCTGTGTACGAATTACTTATTCAAAACTTTTGCACACAAAATTTAATTTCAAAATTAAAAAGTAAATCAAGTTGAGTTTTTAAAAGTTAAATTTAGGGAACACAGTCAGCTGTCTTGTTGCTGCTGGGAGGAAGATGTCCTGAAACATCTTGGCGAAATTTCTAGGGTCATTTCGTCAGAGCAGTTCAGAAGGAGAGCCCCAGCGACCTCCGGAGCTGAGCTGTTTAGCTTTCTTTATTTACTGTAGTTGTGATGAAGTGGTATGCAGAGCCCCAGAAGAAAAGGCTGTACCTTGGTCACTGGCAAAGTGCTGACATGCGAAATTTTGTTCTCAGTCATGTTTTTTCAATAAAAACTGGCTTCATGCTTTACTATCCTTTTTTTGTTTTCCCCCGTTAAGTCCATACAAATGTCAAAATTGCATTCCCATTTCCAACTATAAAGTTAACATGACCAGCAAAAAGGGAAACTGTCTGCTTCCCAAGACTTGCCTTTACTATGGATTTTTCAAGCATGAAGCTTTTAATAAGCCCTCTGCATGCAGTATTTCATTTCCTTCAGACGAGACGCTACCTCACGGCCTCACACGCCCTCCGCTTGGCTCATGGCAGCTGCCTGCCTGTGCAACCTGCCCAGGGTGGTGTCCAGCCTCCCTCCCCATGGAACCGGTTTGTTTTTAGAGAACAGATATAGTAATTAAAAAAAAAAAAATAAGTGGCATGTGTAGCTGCTTCTCTCTGATACACTGAAATTGCATGTTTAAGCAATCATGGAGAGTAGCTGAGTACAGGAGCAAAGGCCACCAATGCTACAGGGACTACTGATATCGAAGAATGCTGCTGGAGAGACTTTTGAAGCTTTGAGACTTGGCCCTCCTGGAATATCAAATATTTCCTTTTCTCTTTCCCATTTTATTTTTTTTTGGACCCCGCCCCCCCCCAAACAACTAATACCTTTTTTTTTCTTGGAATAAATACAGAATTTAGAGATGAACCTATAACCCTTTTGGACATGAGCTTTTTATTAAGCATTGGGTGGAGTAGGGTGAGCATTTCCAGAGACAACTTGCCAAAAATGATGGTACATCAGCATTTTACAATCTACCGTGAGAGTTTTAAAAGGCAAGACTTTAAATGATACTGCGGGGAATTACAGACTTTGCTATACTATAATTGCACACTGGTACACATCCATATTGGAGGGAGCCTTTTATTTATTCCTCTAGATGTATCTTTCTTCTGGATGGGCTGTAACTGAGCTGTGTGCTGCCTGCATTAGTCTAGGACCCGAGGCTGTCAAATGCATCATCCATGGAATGTGGTCAAAAGCTGTCATTTATGCCTCTACAGATGCTGTTTCCCCCTGTTTTGAAGTGGAAGTGGAGGATGAGGAGAAGAATTTGAAAGCTATGGAGTGGGTGGGCCCACCTGACTGGGCAGCAGTGAAGAAAATGCAGGGATGGTAGGAATAGTATGATCACCTTTATGTGTGTTCTTGGCCCTTTCCAAAATATTAGGGTTGGTGTCCATTTGGGTAAGGTCTAACTTTGGTTCTTTACAATACATAGCAAAATGGAAAGTTCACAATACAAAGAGACTTAGTGACTATGCAAAGGATTTCCTACTTGTCTTTAATGGTTTAGCTCTCTGCTCACAAGAATCTTTCTTTTGTTATTGTTATTTTCCTTTTATTTTTGATGTCTAAAATGTGGACTAACCACCTTCTTTTGAGGTTCTGGCAACAAACTCACATCTGTCTCAGAGTGGGTAAGGACAGGGGCTTCTTGTCAGGTTTGCTTACATCCCTTTTGGGATGGGGAGTGTGGAGGGTGGAATTGATTGGCAGTGCTGTCAGAGCATATTGACCCTTTTAAACATGGCTTCCATGGGCGGGCCCCTCTCTTTTCTCTAGCAGCAACATCAAACAGTATCAGAACCTCAGTTTGGACAGAGAAACAACTCCCCAGGAATTTGCAAGCATCATGTGTTCTGTTTATTGCAACAGTGTGAAATTTATCTTTCTGAGAAAGGTACATGCAGATCTCCCTGTGCCTTTACTTCACTAAAAGAGATAACAGTTACAATTTACTAATCCTATTTGTTTCTCCAAAGAGGGAAAAAATCACTAATTTTACAGCAAGTGCTCCATATTTTATGTTATGTAATGTCATTGACTATAAGAACCGCCATTATTTTATAGATTGCTAAGAAGGAAAAAAAATGCTATGAATTCAATTTACATACCGTTTTTCTCTCACTTGGAGTTTTTATTTTCTTCTTATTGAAAGAGCTATTTTAGAGTTATTTAGACATAGATTATTATGATATAGCACTCTCGTGCATTCCTTAAAAATGAAAACATAAGCAAATTAAATTGGTTAAGGCATTTCTAAAAGTTCTTTATATTCAGATGCTCTCTCTTCTAAAAACTTTCCAACTCAAGGCAGTAGATATTGTGGTTTTCCCAATACTATAGTCCTCTATGGTGTCAGGAGTGTTGGTGATGTCACATTTCTTTAAAACCATCCTCCATCTTCTCCATGAATTCCTTCCAAACCACTGATACCTCCCTACTACTTTGGATGCATGAGCACATCATGGCAACCACATCCCAACTTCCACCTGACTGACAGGGATTGGGAGATACCACCCCTTGTCAGAGATGTAAAATGTGGGGGAAAAGAATATGTCTCAGAACTGACACCTTGCCCTATATATTGGGATTTGTCAAAGGTCTCTCAAAGTACTATGATACATATTAATAGTACTATGATTCTTTGGGATGGGCATGTAATGATCTTTTATATTTATGTGCCATGATACCCCAATTTAACTAGATCATCCATCCATCCATCCATCCATCCATCCATCCATCCATCCATGCATGAACCCAATCTACAGCATATTTCTTGAAGGCCCACTCTGTCCCAGGCATAATACTAGGTTCTGACAGTACAAAGATAGGTAATATAGGGTCCTGAGCTTTATGAAACTTGCAACAAAATTTTTGAGAAATTGAGAAATATACTTAAACCCAATAGTTACATTATGATGTGATCGGTAAAACAATAGAGATATGTAGTAGGTGCTCATTACAAAGAAAGTAACAAACATCTTCGCTTGGGAGCGCTGAATAGAAGGAAGACCTAGACCTGCTGTTGAGATGGGGCAAAGACGTTCCTGATGGAGGATACGTCTTGCTTTCTTTCAAAGCAAGCCTTACACAGTTCTTAGTCATACTGCACTCAAATAAATAGAGCCTAATTAAAACCACTGCTGTCCATCTCTGACTATGCTGCTAGGTTGTTTATAGTATAAAGGCCTATCACTTTTTTGGATTTCTCAAGATTGGAGAACTGCAGCCTTAAACAGGAGGCATGCTGGGACTTCAATAGCAGACCAGTAGAAATTGGAAAGGAAGCTAGAAACATGTGGGCCAGAGCCAACGGGGCTAACCCAGGTGAACAGCTGGCTTCAAAAGGAGCTAACCCATAGTGCACATGACATTAAACCAGGGGTGTGGTGAACTTGGGGCTGACACTCAAGAGATGATCATAACATTTCCTGGCAGACAGAGAGGCACTGTTATGACTAGCCAGCCAGCACCATTGTCTTTGTAGTGAGATCCAGTCAACAACTGCGAGGGAAAAACAGGCCCTTTCTTTGAGCGAGGGGAGGAGTCATGCGATAGCTATAGAGCTTTCAACATGGGAAAACTGTAATACATTGAAGGGATCAGGATAGAAGCCAGCCTTGGGAAATCCCAGGGGGATATGAAAGAAATTTTGTTGAATTCGCCCCCTGAAGTCAATATCTCACCCCAGGCACACAGACTTCATGCTACAAGACTAATTCTAGACCCTTTTCTTTGTACCCCACCTCTTCCTTCAGGGCACAGGAGACCTCTAACAGACTCCCAGGCCTACTCAGCATTGGCCCAGAGAATTCCTTGGGTTAAGCTATAGGGAGAATGCCTTCATCATTCACAAAGAATGGGGAGTGATACCGTTTTCAGAGGGAATTGAGATCTCTAAATAATAAATAACTGCTGATGTTTATCCAGCTAAGTGGTGGTGGTGGTGGTGGTGGTGGTGATGGTGGTGATGGCCTTTCGCTTGAATCCAAGTTTTTGGATTCCAAATTCCTTAAGAGGTACATTGATACCTGATAGGAAGGGAGACTCCTTCTTCCTTGGACTTAGCTTCTGCTCAAAGGAAAACAGAATTTCTGCCCACCCTTCTTTTCCCCAGTCAGAGGAACATAGAAAGAAATTTCAGTGGTTATAACTCAACTTCCTTACCAGAGAGAAGGTTTTTTTTCTTTGTGAAAACCTGCCTTTCATTGGGTCACAGTTCACCATTGGGTGGGGTCATTGCATAGAGAACAGAAGAGCATCAATGACCAATGTCTTCTGCTTCTGGCAGTTTTCTCAGAGCAGGCCCCTTACGCATAATTTTCTTTCCTGAATTTTTCCCTGAGACTTTCTGTTCTCAAACAGTAGGGCTACCTGGACAGGGCTCTTGACCCACCCACAGAGTCAGGCTGGACAAGGGTCTTTCCCCAATAGGAGGAAGCCAAACCCTTCATTTTAGCTCGCTTTCATCTCACATGACAGCCCAGGGAGTAGTCTTGGCAGTTAAACAGTAGGTTTTGGTGATAATTACCTGATTATTTTCTTATTTCTTGTTTCCTTGTCACTGGCACTGGTGGGTGTGTTTTGAATTGGCTTTCCAAAGGGATGAAGGCTCGTGGGTACTAATACAGCCTAAGACTTACTTAAGCCTCTTGGCCTTAGCTATGCTACAAAGCCTTTTCTAGAGGAGCCCCTATTTGTGAGTATTTTCTAACATATTTGGTCATTTTTTTTCCTTCTATGTTCTATATTTAATGCACTTAGCATAAAACCTGGAGGATAGAACAGAGAAATAGAATTTGACCCCTGAAACCCAAACTCACCCTTGAACACCTAACAGCAGTACCATTCATGATCAATGGTAGATTCTCAATAAATGTTTGATTTTTTTTCAAAGAAATTTAGATTCCTGTGTATCATTGCTGTGTTTCTTCATCTACAGAGCCCATTAATGTTCAAATTTTGTAATCAATTCATCCAAGGATATCTGCCACCTTGTCCTAGCAACTAAGAGTTGCCATTTCATATATTAATTCCATTTCCACGTGAGGCAGTGACATTTCAAACCAAGCCATAGACTATTATGAGTTATTTTCATTCATTAGAATCCAAGATAAAGAGTGTATCCTTTGCTTTTTGACAGCAATTGTTTGTTTGGAAGAACATTTTCTAGAGTAATGTGGCATCAAAATAAAATTATGACAACTAGAAAGTTTTGCACACTGAAGAGGAGCAGACAATACAGAGTTGAAAGGAGACAATGAGTCACACTGCGGTTTGGAAAACAATTCCTGAAACACTTGTGAAATGCCAACTAAAGAGACATTCAGCTGAGGGCTAACAGTTTCATCTGGTCAGAATTTTTGGCATGATAAGAGATTATTTTCTATGATTAGTGCTTCCTATATGAAAGAAGTATCTTTTATATTCAAAATTATATAAAAAATAAGAGCATGTTTAAAAGGGAAAAGAAACTGAAGTATTTTGTTCTGTGGCAATATCTTCTTAAGAGTGTCAGAAGGTTTCTTTAAAACAATACCTTGAGTTAAAGTTGTAGAGTTAGAAAGAAAGATTTCATCTAGTGATTTGCATTGTCTTCATGATACCAAGTTCCTGGACAAAATTTATGTTTTTAAAATATTGCAAGTAGTTGAAGTCTACCAGGCAATCACTTTGATTATTCATATAGGTGATATTAAATAACTGATTCAGCGCCACATTGTTGTTTGACGTTGTATGTCAATGAAGAGAAAAGAGGTCAAGCATGTGAAATCAGCTCTGAAGACTCATGGTATAACTGATTAATCTACTGGGTAGTTTTGGGTAAGTCAATTAAATTTGCTAGGCCTTAGTTTCCTTATTTGTAAAATTAAGGGAGTGAGCAAGAAGGCCCAGCTGGAAGTCCATCTTTGTTTATTTATCTTCCCTTACCTTCCTTTCACCACTTCTTTTACTTGGGAAAAGAATTCTGTCTTTTATAATTCTTCCAACCAGTTGCAACTATTGCATTTCTTCCTCTTATTCAGTCATTTATTTATATCTCTTCTATTTTATTGGCTCTTATTTGTAGTAACAATAAAATGTAGACAAAATGCCTCATATGTATGAGATAACTTCAGCCAGAGCCTTATTCCTCTCTAACATACTATGTGACTTTTAACAAGGAATCTGTGCTTTAGCATTATGTAAGGGCTGGAAAGACAACATTTGTACCACCTGTGGAGTGGAAAGAAGGAGCTATGTACCATGGAAAATCCTGTTATTTTTTATCAGGTGATGTGTGCCAACAAGAAAACAGTATAAAACTGAGTTCTCAGAGTTATGTCAATCTGAACATACATTCTTTGTAATATCGCTTCCATGTTTGTAGTTACTGCTGAAATGCCTTCTAAACAATATCTAGATCTAGTTTGTACATCGTGGTAGTATCCTCTGAAGCATCTGTCAGTGATCCCTATTAAATAGGGTTGTCCAGTTTTTACCAATAGGATACTGTAGAAATGATGGTGTGTGACTTCTGAGAGTAGATAATAAAAGACATGTGGCTTCTACTTTGTGCTGTCTGGAAGTATTCACTCAGGAGGAAGTCAGCTATCCATGTCATGAAAACACTCCAACAGCTTTATGAAAAAGTACTTGTGGGGAGGAACTGAGGCCTCCTGCCAACAGCCAGCACCAACTTGTCAGTGATTGAGTGAGCCATCCTGGAATCAGATCTTCCAACTCCAGTCAATCCTTCAGATGACTGCTGTCCCAATCCTCATATTATAGCAGCCTGATGAGACACTTTGATCTAGAACCACACAGCATCCCGGTAAGCCACTCTGGAATTCCTGAACCACAGAAACTCTGTGAAATAGTGTTTATAGTTGTTTTAAACTGCCACTTTTTGAGGGGTAATTGTTATGCAGTCATAGATAATGAAAACACAAGTCCAAAGAAAACTGTATTGGGTATTAATTTTGGGGGGTATTTAATCAGGTGAGAAAGAAAATAATGTTCTGTATTTTTCCGTACTCAACTTCATTTTAACTATTTTGAACTTTATTATGTGTTATTATGGAAAACAATAACCTTAATGTATTCTGGGATAATTCAGCAACTTCAATTTTTTTTTTTTTTAGCAACTTCAAATTTTAAGTCAGTTAATTTGGGATTTTTCCTCACTCTCCCATCTGCCTAGGAGTGGCACCTATAATCATGAGACAGTGGCTTACCTAGTCTCATGTATCAGAAGGCTATTCCTAGTCTTTGTAATATGTCTTCAGGTGCCTAAAGGTGTATTACCAATAAAATATAAAGTTATACTTTTCAATAGTCTTTCTGTGTCAAATGCTTTTTACTGTTTTGTCAGCTCTAATATTTCATTAAAATCTAAGGGAATTGACCAAACCGGTAAGTCCCATATAAAATTCTATGGTTTCTTGTGGCATTAGAAGGCCAAGGTTAATTTAAATGTGTGGACTGTTTTGAAAGTCCTTTCCTTTGCTATGTGTCCTGGATTATCCATGAAAGTTTCTTAATACCCCAAAGCTATTCTGGAAGGGCAGAAAGTAAAAGAAGCTACTTCAATATTAGTTGATTCTTTAAAGCGAATGATCATTTGGAGAATTTTATGCTACGTACCAAAAGCTGCTTTCAATATTTTTAAACAATTTTATTTTTTTACTTGCAATGCCCTGGAATAAGTGTCATTGTTCTCCCCCTCAGTCAGATAGAAGTGAGTGTGTTGAATAAATGTCTAATAAAACAGATCAGTGACAGAAAGTTGGATTATTAGTATCCAGAAGTGGAGTTGCTATATAATGAATCACATACTTACATAGATATAGTGCAAGAATCTTAAATTACCTGTGACAGACAATCAGGACAAATACTGCAATGTGGAATGTCCCTTCACGTGGTATACCTCAGACATGAACAAAATCGACCCTTACATTACAGCTCATTTGAAGACTCTCCTTTTGTTTCTTAACATTTGTTTCAGTGCTAGAATTTAAATGACTCTCACCGTGTTCCTTGTTCAGTGATATCTCCAGGTTTAAGCCATTTCATCAAAGTAACAGCCTACGACATGTTTCTGCAGCACAGCTCCCTTTCTATTTTTATCATGGCAGAAATAATTCACTTGTTAGCCTCTATAATAGTCATATAAGCTGAAGAATAAAAATAATACATTGGGAGGACACAAATGTGAGAAATTATCTCCTTTTGTAAGGGATAAAATTTTGTGGCCCATTTGTTCTTTTTATTTTTCTTGCTATTTCTTAATTTCAGGGTCATTGTTAGTGGTAAAAAAAAAATCTGAATCCTCAAACTATTACCTTGCAGCCTGGAAATGTGTATTTATTTTTCTGCCTTGTGTATATTTTTTGTTTCTTTAGTTTTTATCTACTTTGGAGTTGCTTTATCATTTTACAATTGTTTTTTGATTCATCACATACCCTTTGGTATGTGAAAGCAAGTCATAAAGGAATATCAAAACATAGTACAAAAGGTGACGACAGACAGAACAATAAATAATGTTATTAATAAGTCCTGAAATAATGATTAAATCAAAGAAAACTGAAGACAGACCAGTGTTACAGCAGGCACTATAACCAAGACCTTCAAACAAGGTGATTCCCATTGTAGTTCATATATAAAATCAGTTTGAAAAACAAACATGGATTGTGATGTTTGAGGCAAGGTGAAAGGGAAAGGATATGAGGAGGACAGCGAGTGTAATTGTTGTGGTAACAAGTGACATACTAAATTGAGGGAACCATCCGTTATCTTGTCCCTTTGAATTTCCACTGCAGTGTTAGGGTCTCTCGGTGAAATGTATTCTTGGAGAGACAGGATGTTCTATTTAAGGTTAAGAAATTCTGCTTTGTGAACAAGGACATCATCCCTTTCCCACAATTAATTTTCACTGTGATAGTTTAGAAACTCAGAAACATTATCATGCTTTGAAAATATTTTTATTCTTTATTGGTTATATAGCTATTATTTGGAGACATGTGGACTTGCTGTGTAGCACAGGGTCTATGAAAGACTCTCTAATCAGAGAAGACTTTCTCTGTCTTCTAAACCATAGTCTTATTAAAGTAGCATTTCTATAACATAGAAAGCCACTCTGTCAATTCTATTACTTTCATCATCAATATCAAAAGTATCTATTGAGTGGCATAAAGTATTTGTCATCTTACAAATCCTGTGGTCAACCAACAATACATACTAACTGTAAAACACAAATGGGTAGGTTGTTTATAACCACATATTTGTGTGTGTGTGTGTGTGTGTGTGTGTGTGTGTGTGTGTGTGAGAGAGAGAGAGAGAGAGAGAGAGAGAGAGAGAGAGAGAGAGAGAGAGAGAGAGAATAAATGTAAAAAGCCCCAAAAAAGTGTTATCAAGCTAGAAAATCAGCAGGATATAAAGATGCTATTACATCACAGATACAACTGGATGTATCCTAGGAATGCCAAGAGTGGTATCATATCAGAAAAATTATAAATATAATTCACCACTTAATGAATTAAAGAAGAAAAACCATGTACTGATTCCTTAGAAGCAGAAAAATCATTTGATAAAATGCACCTATTGAGGTTAAAAACATTTTAGCAATTTAGGAATAGAAAAATACATTTTTATCCTGGCAAAGATAATTTTAAAATACCTGAAGAAAACTTTTCTTTCTCCCTTCCTTCTTTCCTTCCTTCCTTCCTTCCTTCCTTCCTTCCTTCCTTCCTTCCTTCCTTCCTTCCTTTCTTTCTCTTTCAATTTATTAGGGTGACATTAGTTAATAAATTAAGAACAAAGTTGTAGACCTCACACTTTCCAATTTCAAAACTTAGTACAAAGCAACAGTAATCAAGACAGTGTAGTACTGGCATGAGGATAGACCGATAGATCAATGAAATAGAACTGAGAATCCAGAAATAAAATCTCACCTTTATGGTCAATTGATGTTTTCTATTTGAAACAAATTTTTTTAAATTAAATTTGTTGGGGTGACATTGGTTAATTAAATTATATAGGCTTCAAGTATATAATTCTGTAATACATCGTCTATATATTACATTGCGTGTTCACCACCCAAAGTCATGTCTTCCATTACCATATATTTGATCCCCTTTACCCTTTTTTTCTGGTAACCACTATATTGTTGTCTGTGTCTATGAGTTTTGTTTGTTTGTTTGTCTTGTTCATTTGTTGTTTTCAGTTTCATATTCCACATATGAGTGAAATCATATGGTTCTCTACTTTTTCTATCTGATTTATTTCACTAGAAAGAAATGCTCTATCAAGTAATGAAAAGACATGGAAGAACCTTAAATACATATTACTAAGTGAAAGAAGCAAACTTGGAAAGACTATATAATGCATAATTCCAACGACATGACATTAAGAAAAGGCACAACTATGGAGACAGTAAAAAGATCAGTGGTTGTCAGGGGCTAGGGGGAGAGAGGAATGAATAGGCAGAGGCTTTTTAGGATAGTGAAACTATTCTGTAACTATATATAGTTATAACTATATAATACACACGCGCGCGCACACACACACACACACACACACACACACACACACACACACACATATATTCTGAAATTATAATGGTGGATACATGTCATTATACCTTTGTCCAAACCCATAGAATGTACAACACAAAGAATGAACCCTAATGTAAACTGTGGACTTCTGGTTGTGTAGGTTCATTAGTCATAACAAATGCCCCACTCTGAAGAGGGATGTTGATAGTGGAGGAGGCTGTGGGTGTGGGGGCAGGGGGTTTATAGAAATTCCCTGTATGTTCATTTTGACTTTGAACTTAAGACTACTCTGAAAAATAGTCTATTAAAAAGTAAAAAAAATAATAATAATAATAGTATTCTGAAGGAACAAAGGGGGAAAATATCAAGTAGTCCTTAGACATCTCACAGCAGAATTTTGTGTCATGGACAATGTAGCAATATCCGCACAATTCTTTGTTTTTTATTGCTTTTATTGTGTGTGTGTATGAATGATTATTTACCCTTTTTTATAATTTTTATTAAATGTGTTGGGGTGATATTTGTTAGTAAAATTATATAGATTTCAAGTGTACATTTCTGTAATACATCATCTGTATACTGCGTTGCATGTTCAGCACCCAGAGTCAGTTCTTCTGTCACCATATATTTGACCACATTTTCCTGATGGCATACCACCCTGAACACGCCTGATCTCATCCACACAATTCTTTGAGACAGAAAATTTTGACCCAGTCAAGTTGCCACTCAAGTTTAAAGACAAAAGACATTCTAAAATATGAAAGAAGTCTGAAAACAGCACCCATGAGCCTTTCTTGGGGGCGGGGGGGAACAAAACAAAACTCCTTGATGCCAAAATCTAGCCAACTAGGGATGGAGTAAAGAACTCAGCTATTGGGAAGTCATTGTAAAGAGCACTGGATCCATCTTTATACTGAACTGAAAATAATAACTGGGAGGACTATGGTCACAAAACAAAGCAACAGTTACAAACTCTGATAATAGAAAAACACTGAAAACGATAAACAATAACCAGTAGGTGTGAGAGGGGAGAATAGCAGCATCTCTACTCCCCCTGTTTCATAGCAAGGCATCTAGTGATACTGTCAACAGCTGAGCGAGCTACACACACACCAGCATCTTAATGGACTTCATGGGGAAATCTCTTACTTAAAAGGTTGTTTTAGAAATCAATACTTGAAGTAGTGAAGAAAGATTTTTGTAAAAATTAATTCCTTGTGATTCACTTTATTTTTATTCTGTTAAATCAAGAAAATGAATCACTTCTCGTTTTTAAAACACCATATAAAGCAGTAGCCCATTTTTAGAAATTGATTTCTTTTCCTCTTTCTATGTAACTTCTATGATTCTATATGTCTATGTAGATGTTCACCCAATAACACCGGTTATTTCTGGTGTTGATATTTGAGGTGATTTTTGCTTTCTTTTTTATATCTTTCTGGTTTGTTTGAGTTAATTATGATACATGTTTCATTTTTAATATGACATCAAAGTAATTACTGGATTATAATTTGTTTTTGTTGAATGGAGCAATAAGTCATTTGAGGATTTTTCACTTAGAGTGAAAAATTAGTGTAGTAATACATAATGAAATTACAATATCCTTGAAAGAAAGAATTGTACCTGCATTGTTTATGTTTCTCAGGACATTGTGCACAGAGCAAATGCTCAATAAATGTTTCTTAACTAAAATTGCACATTATTTTTTTATTTAGATTTAAGAATAGCCAGAGAGAAAACAGCCCAAGAAATCATCATGTAAGTACTCCCCTAAAAAGATGCCCATTGAATTTAATTTGCTGTGTCTCCTCAAAGCACAACTTTAATTTGTCTACAGATTAACACTAAACCATGGATAGTCATCATTTTACTTATATTTTTCATTAATTTAGTCAACAAATATTTATTGAGCACCTACTATGTGTAATTACCTTCCTGCATGGTGCATACTGTACTGAGTAAAAGAATGTCCCTATCCTCAGAGAGCTTACATTTTACTAAGAAAACACAGACAAGAAGTAAATAAACAAATATATAACTTCTCATATGGTGATAATGTTATGAAAGAATAGTATAGACAAGAATAGAGGAGAAGAAGGACAAGGCAGGGGTCATAGGATGGTCACAGAAGGCCTGATAAGGTGACATTTGACCAGAGACATTAGTGACCTAAAGGAGTGAGGCATGTGGATATTTTGGCAAGGATCCTTTCAGATGAAAGGTTGATCAAATGTAGAGTACAAGGGTTAATCACCTGAGTGACAGAATGAATGGAGGTATCATTTAATGAGATGAAGACAAGTTTAGCGGGATGGGTGGGACCAGAGTGTATAGGAAATTAAAAGTTTGGTTTTAAATGTGTTTGGTTTGAGATGCCCTTTAGGGATCCAAACTGAAGGATTGAGTTAACAATTGGGTAGATGAGTCTAGAAGCCAAAGTACATTTTGAGTTATAGGGGACTGCAGGTCAAAGCACATGTATGATTAAATTAAATGTATGTATAAAGCCAAATATATAGCCACCTTAATGTAACACAGGTTAAAATAATAATAAATATTTCTTCTTAATAAATAATCCACTGATTCTGAAATATAAAATAAATTGCAAGAACTGTTTTCTTTCTAAGCAAACTTTCCCTTAGTTTGCTTAGACACTAATTGAAAATCCCCCTTTCAATTTGTGTACAAGAAGACAAGCTTCTGGTTCTGAGTTGTGGTATGGTTTTCAATCTGCTGGTCATTTGAAACAGCAAACTTGGGGCTTGTCAAAATAGGTTCTACTGAATGGAGGTAAGATCCAAACCCTGCCTTACTGTCCTGGCTGCACACAGCATCCTGCTATCCAGCATAAAGGACATTCGAGTTGAAGAGTCACTGCATTGTTGGAGCCAGTGCTTTAACAAGCATGTTTACCCTGCAGTGGGTTTGCATTGGAGCCAGCACAACAGCTAGGAAATCCTGCCAGTTAGGGAATAATGGTGGGCTGCAGGGCAAGCAGTGCCAAGTCTCAGCAGCAGTTGCACCTAGAGACCAGAATATTCCATTCCCAATATTTCCTGTTGATGTTACCCCTCAGCAGGTTTCCCACAGCCTTAGCAAGGCCTTCCTCCTTCTCTCTTGGGTTTAACTAACAGTGGGGCTGGGAGATCAATGGATTTCAGGTAGGCTCAGCATTATGGTCCCTGGCCCCATCTGTCCTAAACAGCAGCCAAAACCTGAGACCTGTAGACATTCAAGCAATGTGACACACTTAATTCAGAGTATGGTGTATTCTAATTCTTCATACCTAGAAAATGAGTGTCATGTCCACACGCCTCATAAAGATGCAGGACGTATATCTCACAAAATTGTGATCATAAGGATGGCTAAATAGAGGAGATAAGTGGTAAGTAGGCATTGCTCATTTGTGTGCAAAATTTATAAGTAAACCCACAATGTAGACTGAGGTTTCCATGACCTTTGAAGATCTCAAAGTTGACTCAAACTCACATCCCCCCATTCATGACCAGTGATAGTTCAGTGTCTTCCCCCATGATATTCTTCATGGTCCCCTCTATCCCTTATACCTACACCTACTTGTACTGTCTCTATTTTCCCCCATATCCACCCATACTCAAAACTGAATCCTTTCACTGGTTTTCACAGAAGACTCACTCCCATAAAACATATGGTTGGTTTGGTAGCTTTCCTAGAGATTTGAAAGGGAATGGGAGCGGGGCTGGGGGGTGGGCATTGTATACTACACTCCTTTGGTCATCCTACCAGCTTCATCCCTCCTTTCTTCCCCTCCTTCACTTCCAAGGCCAAACACAGTCTTTACTGTATTCGTACAGAAAGTGTGGCCTCTCTGGACGGTCAGTTCCTCCATTTACGCAGTCATAAGCATAACGTGCTTACCTTGTACTAACCTTGAGCCTCACTGACCTCCCACACGTAATGGGTCCACCCAAATTCCATGCTCATGGGTACTGCAATCATCATATGAAAATGAAGCCCCAAACAACACAGACACAAATATTACACAAATCTCCTCTGCTCACACATGCCCCCTTGTCCCACTGGACTTTACTTACAAACACAGTTCCAAGGTAAGTTATTAAGAGTTTCAAGATCACAACAGGAGGGCATTAAGACAAGGGCATGAAACCCTTCTGAGTGTGGTGCCCTGTGTGACTGCACAAGTGCATACCATGAAGCAGACCCTGGACGTGGCTTTTCCAGTTCAAGTCAAGCCCTGGCTGTTACCTAACTGAACCTTATGAGATACCAAACCAGAAATATTCAACGAAGCCTCTCCCAAATATCTGATCCACAGGAACTGAGAGCGATAGTAAATATCTGTTATGCATGAACAAATAACATATATGAGTCTCAGTAAAATGCACACTCATAGGTTTTAATTCAGGGTCAGGTCATAGCCCAGGAATATGCATTTTAACCACCATCACAACCATCAGGGAAATGCAGATCAAAACCACAGTGAGATACCACTGCACAGCCACTAGGCTTGCTGTATTAAAAAACATGGGTAGTAACAAGTGTTGACAGGGATGTGGAGGAATTAGAATCTTCACACACTGCTGGTGGGAATGTAAAATGGTGCAGTCACTTTGGAAACAGTCTAGAAGTTCCTCAAAGCACTAAACATAGAGTTACCAGATGAGCCAGCAATTCCATTCCAAGAAATGTACCCAAGAGGATTGAAAACATACGAGGTCTGACAATTTAATTCCCACACTTGTCGCAACAATGTTGCTAACCTTTTTTAATATCAGAAGGATTATTCAGTATGAATTTGTACCAAATGGACAAACAGTTAACCAGGTTTACTATTTGGAAGTGCTGAAAAGGCTGCGTGAAGAAGTTAGACGACCTGAACTTTTCGCCAACAATTCATGGCTCTTGCATCACGACAATGCACCAGCTCACATGGCACTGTCTGTGAGGGAGTTTTAGCCAGTAAACAAATAACAGTATTGGAACACTCTCCCTACTCACCTGATCTGGCCCCCAATGACTTCTTTCTTTACCTGAAGATAAAGGAAATATTAAAAGGAAGACATTTTGATGACATTTAGGACATCAAGGGTAATACGACGACAGCTCTGATGGCCATTCCAGGAAAAAGAGTTCCAAAATTGCTTTGAAGGGTGGACTGGCGTGGGTACATAGCTTCCAAGGGGAGTACTTCAAAGGTGACTATAGTGATATTCAATAATGAGGTATGTAGCACTTTTTCTAGGAAGAGTTCACGAACTTGTCAGGCCTCGTATGTCAACAAAAAAATCTCATACATAAATGTTCATGGACTTATTTATAATATAATTATTAAAATTATTTATAAAGAATTGTATAAATAATTCTTTATATATAATTCTTTATAATAGTCCCAAAGTGTAAACAACCCAAATGTCTATCACCTGATGAATGGATTTAAAAAATATGGTGGATCTAAACAACGGAATATTCTTCGGTAATAAAAAAAATGAAGTGCTGATACATGCTATAACATAGGTAAAGCTTGAAAATATTATGCTGAGTGAAAGAACTCAGTCATAAAAGATCACATATTTTATGACTCCATTTATATAAAATGTCCAAAGTAAGCAAAGCCATAGAGGCAGAAGGTAAATTAGTTGTTGCCTGAGCTGAGGAAGTTGGAGGGAAATGGAGAGTGACTCCTAATGGAGAGGGAGTTTCTTTTGTAATGATGAACGTGTTCTAAAATTGATTGTGTTGGTGGTTGTGTAACTGTGAATATGCTAAGTACTATCGAATTATACACTTTAAACAGGCATGGTATGCAAATGGTCTCTCGATAAAGCTGTTACAAAAAATAATCCCCAGGTAATTCTAATGCCAGCAGTCCACATTTTACACTTGAAAAATGCCCCTCTAGGCTTCTAAAGTTAACTTAAAGTTAAAGCATAACTGTGATAATTCTAATTCACTTTCTTATTATGTTCACCACTTACACCTTTCTAAACAGAAAATGCAACATGAGACAAGTGAGGAAAACTTGGGATAAAACAGATCTTTAACTTCAGTCCCAAATGACTTTTAAGCCATCCGGCTTTCTTGGCAAGAACAAAAATAATGACAGTAGCAGTTAGGATTGAAATGAACTCTTGAGAAGAGAACAAGTATGTCAGAAAGAGAAAAACATTCATAGTGCCTTTTCAGAATCTGTGAAGAGGAACTTTAATTTCTCCATGAAGTGGCTTTTTGCTTCTTCTTAAGACACCCTGTCCACGCCAGTCCACCATGAGTGTTATTCATTTTGCTTTTCCTCTGAGATTAGTTAAAGTGTCTTCTCTTAGCTGGGGCATGATGACAAGAAACAGGATGTACCTTATAATTTCAGTGAAAGCAGTTTTTATTCTGATTTGTCGTCTGTTGATGCCTAGCATTTCACTTTTTCTCAGTAGTGCTTGCAGACACAGTAATTATTTAATTGCTGGATTTCTATTTGTCATTTGCAGGGTTTGAGCTCCACTGAAGCTGAAGTTGAATGTGCAGACAAAAAAGGAAGAGATTCTCTTCCCTGAAGAGCTTCCCTCCTGGGGTATGTAGAACCCTCCCTTTCTCTTTCAAAATGGGGAAGATAAAAAAGTGGCCCTGTTTCCACCCTCTATTACTTAACTATAAGATCTGAACTCTTAAAAAATTTATAATCTTAAAAAAAATTGGCTTCTATACAATGTGTAGACACACTTATATGTATATATACATATGTATAGATGCACAGAATACATACATTTCTCATGTAACTCATAAATGAAGAATGGAATCATTTGTTGGAACTTTAGAAATTCCTTTTTAAACATCTAAGACGACCAATAGTATTTGAAAAAATATATAAAGCAGAGTTACAGATAGGGAGAAAAGCAGCTTCTCATGTTTGCACTAGTTATATCATTTTGATTTCCTGAGTTTATAATATATATCACTGGAGATTTAGATTTTCTGAGTTTGCTATATCTGCCACTGTATTCTTGACCAAAATTTCATCTGAAATAAGAAGCAAGGGGACAAAAGCTTGATTTCAGCTCTGAGCACCTCCCAGGGAGGGACTGTGCATCACTCATGTTAGCACCAAGCCCAGAGTGTGGCGCGGATGCTCAGTGACTGTTGGAGTTTACAAAATTACCTTGGCTTCCCTATTTCCCCTGAGGCACCTCCCTCTTTGCTTCCATCTATCCCAAACCACTATTCTCCAAGTGGCTTCAAGTATTGTCTTGTGCGGCCTTGTCTGTAACATAACCCCGTCCATGGTAAGATTCTTTATGCGGGGCCTCACTGCGTTTGATCGAGTGCTGTGTACCATGAAATGCAAGATATCAAGATCATTTTTCAGAAGGCACTCAGATTTACTAATATTTCAAACTGTCTCGCTTAAAAATGGGGCATATCCATCCCCAAAGTCTTCTGTTATATCAGTTCCATTTATCTGTAGTGCCATTAACTTGAGGAAAATTCTTTGGTTCTTCCCAGTTCTGCTCTAGGAAGCTGACTGTAGAGCTCATGAGAGAGTCTAATGGATGAAGGAAGGGAGTAGGAGTGAAGCTACAGAAAGTCAAGAGCCCCCAACAATCAGCACAAACATTCCAGGAACATGGCCTGGTAATTGATAGGTTCTGCCAAGAGCACTGCAGAGGCCTGTGGGGCTCCATAGAACCCAACATCATGGACCCTCCAATCAATCCATTAACTTCAGGTACCTATAAACCTGCAGGAGAATCTTTCTTCTTAATGACCTTTTGTTCCTCATGCAGAGGATTCCACAAATGGGTTTATTCTGGTTGAGGAATACGCAAAAGGCAGTGGAGAGCAAGTGATGGCCAGAGACTGAGAGAGGATATGTCAGCGGCCACCTTTTCTCTCTGCATCAGTTTATAAATGCGACCCTCATGAGTCTCCATCACATGGGAGAGGCCTGGAGAATGCCCAATGTTCTGGGAGGCCCCTAAATCTCTAGCAATGGAAAAATACACCACTATTTCCTTAGTAAGAGAATCAAGTGGCTTTCATTGGAATTTTTAAAGTAATATCTCCTTTTAAATTTTTTTTTGAATTGCAGTTGACAAACAATATTATATCAGTTTCAGGTGTACAACATAGTGATTAGATATTTATATAACGTAAAGTGATCACCCAATAAGCAAGCAAAACCAGCAACAAAGCAAGTTTTTATCACCTTGGAACATAGATTCCTAGAGGTGAAAGTCTGGTCTTTGTACAGATTTCCATATTGTGCCTTGTATTGTGTGTGGCTGGCTTCAGTGTGTTCTTGTTTCTCTTCTCAGAAGCCCTTGATTTCTAGTCTTTCACTTACTAGAGACTGGAAGAATTTACTTGATGCTGACTGAGGGAGCAATTCTTAGGCAGCATGGCTGGAGCTTTTAAGACACAAAAATGAGCCCTTACAGACCAAACTGCCTTCCCTCCCTGAAGCTCAGTCTCCTCATCTATGGGAAGAAAGAGTCCCACAGAATCTCTAGGTTATCTTTCTGTACTAAGTCAATGATGATGATAAAACTATACTTAGCTTAACTTGCCCAGTTTACCTTTAATTAGCTTCCATTTTATTCATTTGTTGGAGCACATTGTAAAGAACATGGGCTTTGACATCAGTAAACCTACCTTAAAAATCCCCATTTGACCCCTGACCACTGACAAGTTATTAGTACTTAACCTTTCAGAGATCCAGATTGCCTCTCCTGCAAAATAATAATGATACTGATATTGTGGTAACAGTGGAAGAAATAACTATATACTTCTATTATGGACTAAATTGTATCCCCCTAAAATTTATATGCTGAAGTCTCAACCCACAGAACCTCAGAGTATAATCATGTTTGCAGATAAGGTTTTTAAAGAGGTGATTAAGTTCAAATGAGGACCTGAGGGTGAGGCCTTAATCCAATACGACTAGTGTCCTTATTAGAAGAGGAAGAGACACCAAGGATGCACTCATGGAGAACGGGCCATGTGAGGACACAGTAAGAAGGGAGCCACCAGCAAACCAAGGAGAGAGACCTTGGAAGAAATCAAATTTGCTAGCACCTTGATCTTAGACTTCTGGACTTCAGAACTGTGAGAAAATAAATTTCTATTGTTGAAGCCACCCAGTCTGTGCTGTTTTATTATGGCAGCCCTAGCAGACTAATACAACTTGTGGCAGTAGCTGTACTACTAAATGAAGTGTAGCAATTATTACCATTCACCAAACATTGGTTTAGTGCCTACACTGTGCTGGTCCAACTGGGTGCTGGGGGGTCAGGGTGAGCCTGCGGGGAGGGGGAGGTGGTGGTGATGATAAACACAGCCAGACTCTTTCCAAAGACGCTCATAGTCTATAGGGTGAGATAAGTATATTAGCAATTAATACCTTATAGTATGATAAATACTATAATGAAAGCATATTCTTTACTTGTTCTACAATTTTCCTCCTTTTCTATACCACTTAAATGTTTTCCTTAATTGTATCAGAACATCCAACAGATCCTAATTACTCTTTTCTTCTTCTTTTCCCGTTCAACAGTACATGGACCTGAAAGGGATTTTCTTTTGTTTTCCACTTGGAGATGCCTGAATTCTCATATCCTTATTTTCATTATTCAGATATTTTATTTGTAACTTTTTAGATTCATCAGAAATTGAGTTACTAGTTTCTTGGAGTCGTCTGCCCAGACAATTCCGATTGTTCTGAATAGCCTTTCTATGTGGTGAAATAGCTAAGCAATGTTTTCCTGGCCCCTCAATTGCATCAGGTTTCCATGACAACACAGACTTCCACTGGTAGTTTAATTTCTGTATCTCTGAATTCCACAGTGTTTTTCTCCCATCTTTCTCCATGACTTCAATGCCATATTTTACTGTGGGTTGCTCTATAATTTTCTTTGTATGGTTTTAAGCTCAAGGTGTTGGAATATGCAGATGAAGTCCTTTTTAAACATAAAATTAATTTTAGCTTTTGAACATTTACATGGTCGCATTTACATCCAACGATAAATGACAGGTGTGTCATAATGTTCATTAAAATTATGACCCATCTTGTCACTTAGGAATGGTCTGTCACATATCCAGGAACAAACCTGTATTTTCAGCACTTTATGACTTTTCTATGAAAGAATTATTGTGGAATGAGAAGCCCAGAATGTCTCTCAGCTCAGAAACATTTTTTCCCCACTCTCTTTCTAAACCATCATGTCAATTTTTAATTATTTCTCATTCTGAGAAGTTGGGAATGATCTTAGTTTAATGATTTTCCCAATAGGTCCCACATGAATTCTGTAGCATATTTGCCTCTTTGTAGTTTTCACATGTACTTTGTAGAATTAGTACCTGAAGATATGGTGCAAATTGAAAAATCAAAAGAGCAACTATATCAATTTTTAGGGTGAGTAGAGGAAATCAGCAACTGAAAAAAAAAAAAAAAAAAAAAAAGCAAAGGGCCTTGAAGCACAGGCATATTGTCATAAAAACAAATGCAAGAGATTCAACTGGATTCCTTCTAACAACCACACAAAAAGATGCATGAAAAGTTAGAGAGTAGAGGAGGTTGAAGAAGTAAATCAAGGTTGAAAAGGGAATTGTGAGTGGAAACTTCTCTTAGGCACAACTTTTGCTTTCCATGACTTTTCAGCTTAATTGAGGGATCATGCTCTCTAGCTTTATGGTATCTATCACATGCGACCCTTCCTTCTCCTTTGTCCCTATTCCAAGGGTCTGCCATATTTCTCCAATCTCGCTCTGTAGCCACCATACCACTCAGGCTCCTCGTCCCCTCACCCCTGTATTGCTCCTCTTAGCTTTCACTGAGTCAGCCATTCTCTACTCTTCCTCTATAGCAGGGGTGTCAAAACTGTGGCCCACAGGCCAACTGCGGTCCGCAATCCATTGTTAATTGGCCCGCAGCAAATTCTAAAAATATGTTTAGTTTACTTAAATAAACCAGGTGAGGCAATACGTACTTCCCCTCGAGTGAGTGGCCCGGCTGTTTGTGTATTTTACCGCATATGGCCCTTGGTAAAAAACATTGAAAAAAGTTGGGACACCCCTGCTCTATAGTATCATTAAATGAGATAATGCTTAAAGCATTTAACACAGTGCCTGGTACATAGGAAGTACTCATAAAAAGTTGGCTGCTATTACTCATTCCTCCAGCCCAACCTTAAAAAAACATTTATATTATTATTGTATTAGCCACATAATTGTTAATCTTGGAGAACACCTACTTCAAACCCAAACTCTTTGGCTGGGTATCTGAGGCTCACTCTTAACTGGCCTCATCATAAATTTTTAAAGTCATCTCTCAGTGTTATAGCTTCTCATCACATTAGGCTAACATGTGGCTCCTACTTAGGTCTTAATCATTCCTGCTCTGGTAACATTTATGTAATCCTAGCTAACATTTAAGCATCACCCTTTTTATTCCTCACATCTACACTAGGCAGTAGGTATTATCATCCCAATTTTACATATTGAGAAACTGAAACTTAGAGAGTTTAAGCAATTTATTAAAAATGGCATAACCAGGAAGCGGCTTAGCCAGATTTTGACTAGGCAATCTCAAAGCCCATGATGGTCCACAGAACTCCATTCTTTTCTCCTCACTGCACTAACTGAAAGACCCTCACACAAATGTATACCCTCTTTGGATTTCCCCAACTTTTTTTGACTAGTCTCAGAGACATCAGTCTTTCTTTCTGTTAATCCTCTAAAGCCACAGTCTTATGCTGTCTTGTTTTTTATTTTTTTTCCTATGTTGGATTGTTTGGTAGCACCTCCCAATCATTTAGTCTATTGTCTCTGGTGGAGGCTGGTGTATCTTTCTTTTAATCATCGTTGTCTGAATTAGCACTTTGGGTGGAGAAGTTTATAAAAGGTATATGAGCAAATAATTAGTACTGGAAGCATTGGGCTTTCACCTATATCTTTTTTCTAAAAACTTGGCAAGGAGGTTCCTGCTAAACTCAGTGACTTAATACAAGGTGTGATAAAAAAAATGCAGTGAATATTTAAATTAAAACATTATTACAGTAAAAGACACAGTGCCATTAATCCCCCTCAAAATCCTCCCCCTCGCTTTGAACACACCTGTGCCATCGCTCTTGTCACTTTCTGAAGCAGCTCTGGAAGTCCTCTTTCATGTCTTTACATGTCTTACATCATGACAACACTCTGTGTCACACATCACTTCTGGTATGGCAATTTCTGTCAAATAAAAACATTATGATGTGTCCTCATCCACCTTATTCACCGGATCTGGCATGGTGTGACTTCTGACTCTTCCCCTAAGTCAAACTGACCATGAAAGGAAAACGGTTTGAAGAGATTCAGGACATCGAGGCAGCCATGACAACGCAACTAAAGACACTCACAAAAGAGGACTTCCAAAACTGCTTCAGAAAGTGGCAAGAATGATGGGATAAGTGTATTCGAAGTGAGAGGGAGTATTTTGAGGGGGATTAATGGCAATGTGTCTTTTACTGTAATATATATATATTTTTAATTTAAACATTCAGTGTATGTTTTGATGACATCTTGTACGAGGAGAGAAATGCTACAGCACTGAACCAAATAAATCTTTTATGACCTTAACGCTGGGCTTTTTGGCAGGAATCACCTGTCCTGGCTAATGATGCTACTACACATGGCTGGCTTCCCTGAATTATAGAGCATCATGCAACCAGAGAAAACATTTATAAGATGCTGGCTTTATGCTCCCATTACTGTTACAGAGATTTCCTGTTAGGAGTGAAAAGGACAGATCCAGTGTGCAGAAGCATCAACTCCTTTGCAGCTCTCAGTTGAGAATGGAACTGAGGCTTTGGGAGTAAATGTGCACTGTCAACTAAAAAGCAAACCACTCATGCATGGGCTCTGTTTCCTACCTGCATGAGCTGAGCTTCTCTAAAGCCTTACCTCTATGCAAATGTCACTATATCTAGGATATGCCAAAAAATGTAGCCTGTGAGAGCAGAGATTCTATGTGGAGTTGGAAACTGCTGCATTGTCAGCACCAGAAAGCAAATGCAAACTTGTGAAGGTCATGTATGTGACTGAATGTATCAAAGAGATTTTATTGGCAGGCAAGGCTCAAGGCCTAATTTTCACACCTGCCACCCAGCAGGACTTTGTAGTTTTCGGTTTGTTGAATTTGGTCCCCCAATGTTCCATAGATGACCAGAAGAGACTTACAGCAAGCTGCTGGTAACAGGGCTCAGTGCTCTACTTTCAGTGCTCTACTTTCATCCTCAAGGGACAGAAGAATCCTCACTGGATCTCCAACTACAAAGCCAGGTGTCCTTTAAAAGGAGAAAGGAGCCCAAGTGTAAGCATTTAATCCTGTGAAGTCACGTTCCTTTCAGAGTTCAGATTCTGACTTGTGACGATTAACTCCATTGGATATCAATTCAAATGGACTCAACCAGAGAGGAAAAGAGAATTTGGATGGAACCACTTAAATGGTCAAAAATTCAGGAGCTGCTGTATAAATATAAAAGAACTTGAATGCTTCAGATCCTCAGAGTATTGCTTTGCTTTCTGCTGCTGTTGCCTCGGTCCTTTAGAAGATAAAGTGAATGCTTTGGTTAGACTGCATGTGCTCTATTCCCTGAGAAGTTGGGTTTTATCTTTGTATCACATAATGCTGTGAATGAAAATCAGGAAATCTATCTTGCTTTGGTAGCTACAAATCAAGAAAAAGGTTTGACTGTACACCTTATCAAGAAAGATATTTATTATACCTGCTGCTTCTAAACTGCTACCCTCGGGTGCTTACCTAATCCTCTTGTTATGTGTTCTGTTCTCAGCTTTTAACTTTTTCCTTTTGTAGGCTCACATTGGATCCCTCATGTTATTGAAATGTTTCTTTGTGTTTATTTCTGAAATAGTGTATGAAGTAAAATCAGAATGCTAATGCTACGTATTCTATTTTTACCCACTCATTTTTATTTTGGGTTGAGCCTTTGTATTTTTGTTCATTTTTTTTCTCTCAAGTTCTCAGCTAAATCTATTCGTCTCGTTTGGGTGTGAATAGATCTCCAGTGGAAGATTTAGCTACCAACTTGAGAAGGATTACAGCTTTGAAAGTTTTAGTTCAGCTTCACATCTATAAGTAGTCCTAGTGGACTTGTCAAATCTTAAGAAATTTTGTAGGTTGTATATTGTTTTTAGGACACAAATTTCAGGTGAAAATGTACTTGATTATTTTAATTCCCTGGCTTCAAACTACATTATGAAGATTTTATTGTGATCCATTTATGATAATAGCAGGACTGTGACATACCGTATTTGGGCTTTTAAATTCGCATCCTCATGACTTTTTACATTATTGTTCTCATATTCCTTTAATTATCCTCCAAAACGAGTTCTTTATTTATTCCTTATTAAAGAAACATGGCAGAAAGTGGAGGTATTTTTAACCACATTCTTCTTTTATTCAACCAACTTTTTTAAGGGTCATTTTTTTTTCTTCTGTATTTTGGTTGCTCTTCACTTTAACTTTGAACACTACCAAAGTAGGGTTTTCCAGGCTGAGAACTCATAACTCAGGGCCAGTTGTGCACATCTTCTAGTCAGGAGACAACTCTGCGAGAGATGAATGGTCCAGCAAAAGGACAATTACCACTGAACAAAGGAAAAGGAGAACTAAAGAGTTGCTATTATGGCGGCATTATATATATTAAACGAGGCAAGCTGTCCTAGAAACATAGATCTTCCCTGGCATTTCTCTTTGATGATTTATGATATGGTTACATTGAGTGTCCTTGTGGCCTCATATGCAGCAGACATTACTTTGATTTTCTTTTCTTCAAGCTTTATTTCATTCCACAGAGCCACAATCAAAGAAAGCCAAAGAGGTTTCTGTTCAATGCACTGTACTCCATTTAAGCTAGGTCCCTTCTGGTTGACAGAGAAGGGAGAAGGGGGAATTTGGACTGGCAAATTTTATCTGTTAGATCAATGATAAACAACACTAGACTATTCTCTCTTTTACTGGAATACTGCTCCTTAATCTGTAGTATCATATGATACTTTTTGTTTCATGTGTTTCTCCCAACTATAAAAATCAGAACATACCTATACATTGAAATGATTTTTTATTTCTTTATCTCTTCAAATGAGCCAGGAATTTTCAAAAACATCATTATATTATTCAAATTTTAAAATTTCTAAGAGAGGTATAATTACTAAATCAATTAGAGAAATTTGCACACATTACATATTTAGTAACAGACAAAAATCAGAATTCAAGCCAGAGCAGTCAGGATTAAAATTCAAAAGCCATATACTGTCCATTACATTATGTTAGAATCTTGTTGAGTTTTCTTATATAATACAGATTATTACTAAAAGGAAGATATCTTCCATGCCAACAACTCTTGGACACTCTTCCTTTAAAAACTCAAACCCAAATTAGATTATGTTTTTGTACTCTGGCCCTTAAGCTCCTTCCTTTCCAACTGAAGAATTATAGTCAAACACTGGGTTGAAGGAGGTCATCTTAGGACAAAAAGGAAGGGACTGTGTTTATTTTAACTGATGTAGAAACATTTCATGTCCAATTATAAGCCACTATTTAAGCCAAAGGGTAAAAAATAGTTATTGTTTTGATGGCCTACTGTGACATTATGAAAGAAATCATCAAATCACATGATTCACAAAGAAAATGGCATCCTTTTTTTGGGTGGATGATAGCAGCATATAATCAGAATTCTAAGATCTGATTTTTCCTCACTTTGGAATGAAATTATGGGTCTGAGTCACGTTTGTTTTTAGCTTCTTCTTTCAACTTCAAAGATTCTGGACAGTGGTTTAACATCTAAAGTTTATGAGGGTTTTCCTTCATTGAGTAAAAGAGAACATTTTAATTTGTTTATTGACTCAGTACTAACCACTCCAATTAGTGTTATATTTGATACTTTAGCTGGATTTTCTTATGTCTTAGATTGGAGTCTTCTAGAAGATTTGAGTCTTCTAGGAGGAGACCAGAGGGAAGCATTTGAGAACAAGTAATTTATTTGGGAGGTGATCCCAGAAAACACCAGCAGGGAAGTGGAGAAGTGAGACAGGAAGGGAAATAATGCCAATAAACAGTGTATTTATGAAACCAGTTACTACAGTGAGCAACTGTAGCTGGTGCTACTTCACAAGCTGTCTGTTACCAGTTAACAATGAGGTAAGTCCAGTAGTTGAGATCAAACATTTATAAATGCTTATAGTAAGTTGACATTGTCATAATATACCCATTGATTTTTATTGCATTTTATCAAAACATTGGTCAGAAACTAACAAAAAACTGTTACTGCACAACTTATGGGTTGAGTATCATTGGCATAGAAGAGATGCCTCAGAGTTAACTCGGCTCAGGAGTGAGTGAGCTGCAGTGCTTGTGCACTCAGGCAAGCCAGTATTTTAGAGCTGCTCCAGGAAGCTTTAATGACTCATCTCAGTCTGCTCTGCATGGGCAGAGTAGGCAAAGAAAGACCGGTGTTGGCTTTTGGAAGTTGGACAAGGCACCAACATCTGCTACTTTTTTTAAAATTTAAAACAATTAGTAAGTTATTCTAGAAGTGATTATGATTATATGGCTAGGGCATGAAAACAAAATGGATCAGCAGGGCTAATATTCATTGGACATCCTTTAAAAGCATTCTTACTTCCTCCTTATTTTTAGTATTTTCTTAGCATCTTCTTAAAGATTTACATGTTCTTGATATGATTATGACATAAGTCCTCTTACTCCCTTCTCTACCACACATTTACATCCTATTTCAAAGAATTATTTGGGATTTTAAGAGCAAATCTCCAGGGGTTTCTGCTTCTAGTATGATGATGGAAGCTCCTAACAGAACAACACTCCCACAAATGAACATCTGTAGACTTGGACAAAAAAACAAAAACAAAACAAAACTACATGGAGGTTCTGGAAAATGATCAGAAGCAGGTAGATTCTGGAAAGGAGTCAAAACTTGGAAAAAGGCACAGTTGATTTTTTTGGTTGTGTAGTCTTTGCCTACAATCAGGCTATAGTTGTAACATGATACAGGACAGCTAGAGAGAAACTACGTTTTCAGTCTGTGTCACCATGAGTACCTACTAAAACAAAATAATCAATATTATTCAGAAAAAATATTACAAAATCCAGAGTCTCAACAGTATCACATCTGTAATGTCCTATATATGGAGCAAAATGATTTAACAATAACAATAACAAAAACAAACAAACAAAAAAAACAACAACAAAGAAATATTACCCATGAAAGGTAATACAGTGAGTGGTACCTCGGTTTTCTAACATAATCCACGAGTTCTGAAACGTTGGAAAACAGCCGACAGCTAGGCCTCAGGATCTTGTACTCAGTGGAAGCCATGTGACATGTTCGACTTCTGAGTCGTGTTTGAAAACCGAAGCATTTACTTCTGGGTTTATGGCGTTCATAAACCAAAATGTTTGTCAATGGAGATGTTCGAAAACCGAGGTACTACTATATACAGATACAAACTGCAAGATAACCCAGATACTGGATTTGTCAGAAAGAATTTTAAATTGGGTATTATAACTATGTCCAATGAGGCAAAGGAAGATATTCTCATAACAAGTAAAAAGACAAATATTCTCAGCATAGAAATAGAAAGTAGAAAACAAAACAAAACAAATGGAAATACTAGAATTGAAATAATAGATTACCTGAGATTTTTTTAAAGGATGAACTTAATAGGCAGAGTAGAGATAACTGAGCAAAGAGTCAGTGAATTTGAAAACAAATAAATAGAACTTAGCTAATTTTTCCCAAATTTTCTGAAAGACATAAATTCACAATTTCAAGTTCAACATCCTTAAATAAAAAACATAAAGAAAACTATGCCTAGTCACATCATAAAATCTAAAAACAATGATAAAAAGAAAATCTTGAAAACAGCCAGAGTAAAAAGGACACATTTTATATATAGAGGAACAATTCTAATGAACTTGAACTTCTCATCAGATAATATAAAGACTGGAGGATAGTGCACTGACATCTTTAAAGTGCTGAAAGAAAAAAAAAAATAACCAACATTACAATCTTAAACTCAATATCCAACAAAAAATGATTTTTCAATAAGAAGGTAAAACAAAAACACTTTCAGATTAAAGAAATCTAAGCTAAGACAATTCATTGCCAGTAGAACTTCAATATAAGAAATGCTAAAAGGATTTCTTTAGTCTGAAGGGAAATGACATAAGAGCAAAATGTGGATCTTTGGGAAGAAATAAAGAGTATCAGGAATGGTAAATATCTTAGTATATATTGTTTTGTGGTTTTACAATGTATTTAAATATATATGTATGTATATATGTGTGTATACATATATATATCTCAACTATAGCATCATATACATATACATATACATATATATATCTATATCTATATCTACATTTATATCTATATCTATATCTATATCTATATCTATATCTATATGTCAACTATAGCATCAAGTTTGCCAG
The DNA here is from genome assembly GCF_057876585.1 of Rhinolophus sinicus. NCBI lineage: Eukaryota > Metazoa > Chordata > Mammalia > Chiroptera > Rhinolophidae > Rhinolophus > Rhinolophus sinicus. The sequence goes on along the minus strand of NC_142516.1, from coordinate 42,897,624 downwards.
AATTAAAGAAACCTATATCATTTCAAGGAACCTATATGATTTAAAGATTTAAAGAAACCTATATGATTTTAATATTGTATGTTAAGTAATACAATATTAACTTTATATAGACTGTGAAAAGTTAAGGATGTATATACTATTATCCCTGGACTAGCCACTAAAAAATGTACTTATATTGCCAATAATAAGTTAAAATTGAATTTTTTAAACGTTTCAAATAATTACATTTATTAATGTCATCAATGCCCATACATGTTTTCACAAATGTCAGGATTTCCTTCTTTCTCATAAACCAACTCTTAGTTTTAAAAGGAAAATACATGTTGAAACTTTCTAAACATGGAGAATATGATAAAATGCCTGGGAAACCAGAGAGAATGTTTATTTATTAATAATTTTTGAAAGATCCTTTAATAACAGATGCATTTAATTATGTTCTATTTTAAATACTTATGCAGAATCTGTAAAGTATATTTATTAGGAATAAATTCTTTGTGAGGTACCTCCTACAGCAGAATTTATTCAGACATGGGACTAAATAATGTATTTCTTTGTTACATATACATTGTTTAGCTTTACTTGAGGGAAAGAGTTGAATAAATAGCTAATATTTTGAACTTAAAGTGGTTTGAAGAAAGCAGAGCTTTCCTGTCTTTACGTTCTGGATTTAAAAGTTTCTAAATATAAACCTTAGCAACACTTGTGGACATCAGCATAAAACAAGATAAAGTGAGTGTCTTTATTTAGTTAGTAACTGAAGTGCCATAGTTTGGGTTTGAACAACACTCTGCAAATGACCTTCTGATATACCGTAGTTTATTTTTGGATTTTAAATTTTATATTAGGTGTAAAATGAAAATCATGTATGGGTCACATTATATTTTTATATAGTGGAAGAATGAGGAAGAACTTTTTATAATGAGAAATATCCAAATGCAGACCTTGTTACAATTTACCAGCTGTCAAGGGTATGAGAGATGTTAAGAGTTTAGATCTCAGTGACTCTGGGGGCTTGTTCAAATTCTAAAATTAAATGATTGTGAATTCCAAGTTTGTTTGCTTCAACATGGAGGTTTTCACCAATACATTATGATTTTTTTTTCCCCCCACTGCCTTGTATGTTCTCCAAACACCTCTGCTCTTCATGTTTGGTTGTCTTTGTCCCTAGGGACATTTATTTGATCATCTGTCCCTTACTCTCTCCTTTATGTCTAGTGTTTTTATGTTTCTGTTCTAGCCCCATGGTGGATAGAAAAATCCAAAAATGACTAGTAGAAGCAGCAGGAAGCAAGGGACATAGGAGGCGAGCAGTAAATAAAAGTGGCTTCTTTTAACTTCAAAGTGTATTGGACTCAGGAAAGTGACAGAAGAAAAGCTCTAAATGGGACACAAAGGCCTTGTAACTACACATCAGTCATTAGGGAAATGGGAGTAATTTGTCTCCTGCATGGAAGGAGTTGTCTTCTGCAGGGTTTTCTTCCAACCTTTCGTCTTGCTACCTTTTTACAGACACTTGCAGCTCTTGTGCTGCTTCTTGGTCATCCAACTTTATTCACTGACAAAACTTAGGTGTCCTACGTATGTCCTATTCTCTCAGAAGCCTATCTATGATGTTAGCTACTGTGACAAACTAATCTAGCACTGAGTATGTATAATTTAATGTGTTATCCTTTTTCAGATGACATGTTGGCTGCACAAGAAGGGATCTCATTCTAGACACTCCAGTCTCTGGAGAGCACACCATCAAGGAAGGCATTCGAAGCTCCTCTGATGACCCTTGACTGCATCCGTTGCTCATCATGCCTACTTTTAGGTACCGTTTGAGGAGTGTACAGCTCCTTTGTCCATCATTGCTTCTTTTGTCCCCTCCCAGATAACACTACTACCCCGTGCAACTGCTGGAAGGGCAAGGGGAAGATGTGACTTCCCAAGGATGCCCTCTTCTGAGTGTATTGACAGCAGGTGTAGTGGCAGAGGTGACCCATGAACCACATGTGAGTCCCAAGTACTGCAAAGCACAGTTCTAAAGTCACAGAGCTGGTGTTGGTTTGCAAACTCGGAAATTTTCCAGGTGAAATCTGAAACTAGCTCCCATCCAGGGAGAGCAGGGAAAGACCCATGAAAGAGGTGGGCCACTCAAGGTTGGTTAACTAGCAGTTTTACCAAAGCGAGGGAACTTATTTATGAGGTTTGACTTGGGCTGCAAGATGAGTAGATCTACCCCACCCTCCAGAATCTTAAGAGTTTATACAGAAGCCTTAATGGGGTTCAGTCATGTATACCATCCAGAAGGTCTCAGCAGCATCTTACTCTCTCAAGGCTGCGCCCTTGAAAATAGCACCCACTATGGGAAAAGTGGACAGAAGGTTCATTCCAAGGACCAGGAGAGGATCAGGAGCCTCCAATTGCCTGTATCTATCTTAAGGGTCAACTGTCAGTCATGTTCTCTTGATGATATCCTCCAACAGCTGGTAATAAAAATCCAGGGTAGAGCCTGGATTCAAAGTTAAATTTGTAGATTGCAAACAAAACCCTTTCACCTTAAGTAGAAGCACATCTAGTTTTCTATATCATTGATTTATTTTCTCTACAACAAAGGAAAAGGGGTAAGGAGAGAATGAGACTGGGCAGGTTCTTGGAAAAATAGGAAAGGGGTATAAAAATAGAAGAGAGAACCTTCTAGATATTTATATTTTCAACAGACCAGTAACCAATATTGTTTGGACAGCAAATCTTGACAGCTAAATTTCATGCTGGTAAGTAATGTTGACTTTCAGATGTACCAACCAGAAACAGCATACCCTCATCAGTGATAAAGCAGGGAGCAGGTGAAGACCTCTGTCGTCTTTCCTACATGTGTGGGAAGTAGCAAATGCCACCAATACAGAGCAGCAGTCCCTAGGGCTTTGCAAGCAGTCTCTCTGGTATAAACAAGTTGGATCTTTTCCCCTTCTGTGCTGAGCTAAAAATAAAATTACCTGACTTCCTCTAAGTGCCCCCTGGCCAGCTGCCTGCCATCTATTAGTGGAAAAGACTGGGTAAGGAATAATGAGTCGTGCTTCCTGTGTTTTGATCAAAAGGGCATGGATTTACATTTTTAAATTCAGTATTATATTTCCTTACAGAGAATTCTATTCCAGGCCCTCCTTGCCTGCTGTCTGTCTTCCCCATATTTCAAGTGAAGAGCTATATAGAGGCACTGCAAATGGACTTATGGGTGTGACTGTCTCTGTGACTTGAATATGCAAATAATTTATTGAAGCCCTGTGGTCACACAGGAGTGGGAAAGCCTGGTCGGTGCTGAAGAACCACAGCAGGACTTTAGTTTCTTTTTTCCTGTGGGACTGTTAGAGTCCCTCCCCTTAGATTGGCTGAGGATGAAGTTGATGACTAACTGGGTCTTCTCGTATGGATTCTGTCTGTATCAGGTCAGTACATTTTTTCCCAGATGTTGTTAAGGCATCAAAACCTGTTGATGGCCTTCAACTTGATGACATTACTGGCAGAGCCAGCTTTTGAGATTCACCCAATTCATGAGTTGTTTAGAATCTGGTTTCTACTTATTATTCTACCTTCTGTCCTAGTTCCCTCACCAACCCTCTTCTCCATTAGTCTGCTCACCAGCCTTTAGGCATGTTGGAGATAGTCCTCCTTCTAAATACTTGCTCACCCTATGTTTCATTTTCTCTCTGTCCCGCTCTCGCTCTCACTGTCGCTCTTGCTCTCGCTCTCACTGTCTCCCCTCTACTCCCTTCTCTATTCTATTTATTCTTTAGGGTTCAGATCAATTTCCTCTTTCTCTGTGATGCCTTTCTTTCCCTGGCCTTGTTTACTTGTTTCCCAAAATGAGGTCCATGCTCTCACAGCATGAGCATCATGTGGAAACTTGTTACAAATGCAAATTCTCTGACCCCCCACCCAAGATCTACTGAATCAGATTCTGCATCTGCTGTTAACAAGATCCGCAGTTAACAAGATTACCATGTGCATTGATTCTGAGAAGCACTATTTTGAAGCACCTATGGCCTAGCTCATTTGGCAGTTAGCATCTGTCTCTCCAAATAGATCCTAAGTTCCTGAAGGGACTGACTTTGGGTTCTAACTCTTTCTGTCCCCAGTGCCATGTTCACAGTGTCTAATGGTTGACTGTCGTATAGTCATTCAACAAACAGGCACTAAGCTTGGCTCCAAAGATATCAATACAATTGGATTACAGCCTTTTAAAAATTACTAGGTGTATCTTCCTACCCAAGTTCTGTTGCCCTGGGGCCTCTACAGGAAATAAAACAGTGAGCTTTAGTGTTTTAGAAGAAATGTGGATTCCTCTTTAGCTGGAAATTAGAATATTTTCTGAGTGTACTGCAAGATGATCAATTGAATTTTCTAAATTCCTTTGTAGTCTCATTGATACATAAGGACTAGCTAGCTTAATCATGAAGCCCTATTATAAGTTATAGGGTAGAGAAAATTCCAAGCAGAATGCAAGGAAAAGGGGCACTGTTAATCCCTCTCAGTTTCAATGGATTATGAGAAGAAATTAGAAATAGGGAGACAGGCTACGAAACATCGAGACATGTTTGTCTTGTCTCCCTAAGTCTTGGCCACAATTAGTCCTGGAGCTGGGAGTTATTTTAGATAAATCAAGGAAATCCACATGAAGTTTTTGTTTCACTTCCCATTTATGACTGTTGGAGCAGGAAAGACCACAATGCCACTTTGCCTTGCAGAATCAGAGACCAAATGGAAGGCCCAGCTTTACCTCAGAGGACCTACTGAGCAAGTGGAAATGTCTGATATGGAGGAAACAGACCTTGAGGTACATGAGCAGTGGACACGAAGAAGACACTCAGGCAGGACCAAGGTATAAAAAGCAATTCAAGATTTTAGTCAAGAGCCAGTATGTCAGTCCATGGTCACAAAAGACCAAGGGTCCTTTTTATCTTGCTCCTTCACCATCCATTCCTTTCTTCCATATTGTCCAAGATGGCTGCTCCTGCTCCTCTCATCGTGTCTGCATTCCAGCCAGTAGGAAGAGGAATGAGGAGGGAAGTGTAAAACCCTACCCTTTTAAGGAAATAATCAATCAAGTAATACATGGTATGTTTATATAAGGTAAGTGAACAGTTTATTAAAAGGACTATTCACAAGAGTGTGAGCAAAATTAGGAGAAAAGTAACTAAATACCTGGGACTATCAACTGGGAGAGTCCTTACCACCACTAGGCCTGAAGGGACAAGAGGAAGGGGTAGTTATCTGAATCTACAGAGAGAGCTATAGCTATTGTAAAGGCTCGTCATAGAAGGCTTGGTTTCAGTAAAGGAATGCACCATGCCAACTTACAGCCTGGCACACATACAGAATTTGTTTTCAAATGACTTTAAATCAAACTGCTTTGAATGTAAATCCCTAGTTGGATATATCCTGGGAACAAAAAGAACTACAAATAAGTCATCGATACATTTGATAATTTTAGAATTGGTCATAACCCAAACTCTCACCCCTCCCATTCTTGGTGTCTCCTTGGCCAAGCCCAAATGGAAGTCAGAGGTCAAGGGAGCCCATTTACATATTCTATAAAAGTCCATTTTCCAAGTGAGAAGCATGATGGAGGAGGGCATAAAGCTGATATGGATAAATAAAGAGGACACACCCAGGATATTTCCTCTCATTTCCATATAACACTTAGGCTTGCGTGTTATTGGCCTGAATTAAGTCACATGCCACATGGAGAATGTGGTCTTTTATCTGGTTGGCTCTAATGACTGCTGAAAATAAGGTTTCTCATTACCAAGGAAGTTCAGAATGGATTTGGAGAGGCAGTTAGCAATCTCTGAAATGTAGACTATTTCCTGATACGGAATTTTCATGGTACATGTGTCTATCTGTTGTCTTCAAAAATTAACATCTTTTAATAGTGACCATTCACTGTTGTTTTATTGTTGAAACCATGAATGCTTTCCAGTGGCTAGTAACGTCTCCTGCCTTTGGCTCTACCTACTGCCTTTTTTTAAGGGGTAGAAAAAATAAGAAGAAACCATTCCGAACAGAATGGGAAATACTCTTTGGTATATTTGAAAGAGATCTCTCTCCATCTGGCCTCCTGGTCAAAACTACTTTTCAATGAGCCAGTGATTTTGATGCTCATGCTACCATCCACCATCTTTACTCAGCTGGGGTTTGCATATGTTGCAATGTGTGTAGAACAGAGAATTCCTCCCACACGCCATGAATGTTCTGCCTCTGTGCTGGCCCACACACCCATTTAGTGGTCCCATTCTCCTTACATCATTTCAATATAGTCTGGCTCATATCTTTTTCCTTTTTCTACTGATACTCTGCATGCATGTTAATATTTGTGACATGAAAGTCAGGTTAACTTCCTAACTAAAGTAGGAAGAATCAGAAGGAAGCGTATAGGAAGAAACTCCATGCTTTAATGGTGAAGGTTTTGCTTCTGAACTCTGCCACCATGAGGAATAGGAACTGGTATTCCCAAAGCCCTCAATTCAGGCCTTGGGCACTTGACAATTGTATGTGCTGTTGCAATGGAAATTCAGCTACTAAAACAGTTCTCCAAAGATCTTCCCTGGAGGGAGTTTGATCTAAAGAGATCTTAATACATGAGGAATATATGTAGCTGTTTAATAAAATATGTTTCTATGTCCTTTCTAAAGATAACAATTAGTAGATAGTCAAGTTTAACAATATCCTGTTCAATTAAAATTTCCACCAATCAGACTATAAATCTTATCTTAAAAGGGGCTATGTATGCCTACAGAAAAAAAGGAAATGAAGAGTAGATGTATAATAGGGTGGAATGACATAGTTAATATGCAGCCCAAAAGTTTGGTTCATCAACAAAATGCGAGATGTCTAAAACTTTTTATACAAATTTGGCTTGGTATGCAAGAAATACAGAAAATTATGATAACTCATTTTAGCTTATTCAGTGTTCAGGGAGGAAAGAAGTCAACAGCAAATGCCTCAATGGTGTATGTGTGATGAAAACTGAGTTACATTTTCATATGATGGTAGGTGGGTACACCTGAAATTAAATTGCTGTGCCACATCACAGTCAGAAATAATAAACCTATGAAGGTGGAAATCCATTGTTGGTCCCTTCTTATTTTCTCCTGTGAGACTCTATAATGAGCTAATATTCTTCTTCTACCCATCTTCCCAATTTTTGCTCCTCTTATTTTCATAAATTAATAGAGGGAAATATTATCAGCATCTACACTAATTTGGTCTTGTGATTGCCCAGAAAATTAAACAGTCAGCTAACACAAGAGGAATTTAAAGGCCATCCCCCTCTTTTTAATTCCCCAATGAATCATTTGACAAGATGCCACCAAAGCAGCTCAGTTTAAAAGAACAGTATTAATGTGGACACAAAAGCAAGAAGATCAGTGACAGCCATTAGCCAAAGTGCGTCTGCTTTTCACATGGTGAATACATCCATTTCTAACTGTTCCTAACTATGTGTGACATGCGGATATGAGGTTTATAAATGGACAAGGTGAATTTGACTGGCCTTCTTCTAACACCATAGATACAATCAATTAAGTAGAAATGTATTGGAACAATACTTTTTTGGTCAAGAATAGAAAAGGAGGAATAAAATGAATAAATGGGGAATAAGACACAATGAAACAATAAGTAATAAAATGCCATGACACTGTGAAGGAAAGCAAATTGTAAATAAATCAACAGGTCCCCCAAGTCCATCAGAAGAGAATGGGGAAGATGGAGAAAGACTATTTCTAGAATACATGGTGTTTTTTTTAAATAACAATTATCTTAAAACAAAGAAAATCATAAAATGACATTAGTTAACAAATCAGTGTCCTGATCCATAATATTATAAGATGTAAATTTCAAAGAAAGTAACTCTCATTGTCCGTTGTGGGTGGGGTAGGGAGGTGGGTGTTGCCAGTAGACCCCAAGTAGTGACAATTACAGGTGGTGATTTACACATCCCCCGTTTTATTTATTTTATTCAGTTGGAGTGTCAGAAACTCCATAGATGCTTCAAATACAATTGGATTTAGAGATGCTGAGTCATATAAACTGAACTCACAGAAGCTGTTGTTTATTAACATAATGACAATTTAATAATTTATAATGAATAGCATAATTCTCATGAGGAGCATAGTATTCTTTTTAACCTGGAGAGTCCATTTTCTTTCTATTGAAAAGCCATTCAAAAGAGGCAAATAAAATTCAAAAGGTTGCTTTGCAAATATGGAAAGTTAACTATGGAATACAAAAATCTAATGTCATTGGAAATTGAGAGCCCAGTAAACCATATTCACAACAGGAGCTAATTCAAAGAGGGCCTCTTCTTGCCAAGGCACTGTGCTTCTTTTGGATATTGCTTTTCTGGCTCTCTTTTTTTTTTCCTGACTCTCTTTTTTCTCTATATTATTTCTGCTGACTTCCTTCTCTATCCTTCTGATTGATGTATTCTTTCTTTAGATATGATAATAACACCAGTTAGGTATTATTATTGTTATTATTAGTCTGTTCTTCAGACCATTTTCATTTCTTTAAAGTACTCTACAGCACCTCACTACTCAAAGTGTGGTTTGGAGAGTGGCAGCATTGGTGTCACCTGAAATCTTGCTGGAAATGCAGAATCTCAGGCCCTACCGCAGACCTCCTAAATCAGATTGTCCATTTTAATAAGATCTTTAGAGATTAGGCTGCACATTCAAGTTTAGGAAGCACTTCCCTACTTCTTGTCCTCCATTCCTATTTCTCCTTCCATCTCTCTCTTTCTACCTTTGTCTTTACAGCTCCAATTCACAACTGAAGATAATCTCAGATACAGCTTCTTCTTTACACTGGCCCACTATGTTATGAATTTGTATCTTTGATCGCAAAGGACAATCTTCGTTTCAAATTTTGGAGGCTGCTTCACTGTTGCATCGAGGGAAACACACACTTGGATGAGGACCAGGCCTGCAATTGAGCCCCGCAGTGGTGTCACTGAAACAAGCAGACATGCCTGAGGCATAGCCAAGGCCTAGCTCTATAATTGAATTAATAAACCTAAATTTCAACTAAGGTCTCTTGCCTTTGAATTAGTCAAGATTCTATAAGTTGGAAGTTGTAGAAAAGCAAATAAAACAGGTTAGGCCAACAGGAGAATTTTTGATTCATAATGACAAGGGTTGGGGTTGGTGTCATTGGCAAGACAGGGACCCAGGGCATCACGTCACCAGGCTCTTGCTCATCACCTTTCATGTCACCTTTACTCTCTCCTCCTGCAAGGAATTCTTCCCTCTGAGGATGGGTGCCAATACTTAGCCATTCAGCCCTGGGTAGTTTGTAGTGTGATTTGCTTGGAAACAAAGACAATTTCTGTTTCTACTACTTGAGAGACTGGGGTTCTCACATATTCCTGCTCAAAATTAACTAACTAATTCCATTATTGCTAGAGCCAACCACAGGAAGCTGAGGAAGGCAATTACTGAGAAGACACAGAGGAAAGAAGTAAGCTTGATTGATCTGAGCTCCACCCCCCACCCCGCCACCCCACCCCCCTCCACTGTACTCACCTCCAAGGTCTGAGGACCCACCCAGCACTGTGCACATAATTAGTGGCCACCCAGGTAGACTGTCTCTTTTTCAACTAAGTTTTATCATTTTTATACTACTTCAGTTTATAATCCATTCATTATTTAGTTTTCTTTTTCAAAATGCATATAATCTGGTCACTATAAATTGTTTAAAACATATTTAAGATGAAAAGCAAATTGTTTTCCAAAATTTTATTCTAATCACCACATCATGGAACTTGCTGTAGTGATATTTTGTATAATTCCCAGATATAATTTTTAGATACGTATGAAAACAAGAACAAACCACTTTGGAGGAGAAGCTTGTCTCGTTTAATCTTGTTTCATATTTGGAGTGATGTCTCATTCAGGAACTACAAACTTGACAGTGCTTTTTCTCCATAAAGAATGCTTCATAAGGAATCACATAATAAAAGCCCAAATATTATGAATAAATTTGAAATCAATCATCCTTGGAAAGTATTAGTCTGTTTACCAATCAGAGCAAGTATGGAAAATAGATTCCACTGTGGCCAGTGTTAATTTTTTTCCTTCCACCCCCCTGCCCACCCCAGCCAAATAGAGCTTACTTTTAAAAGCATTTGCTTAAGATTAAGGCAGAAGTTTATACTCTGTGGTTGAAAAAAAAGAAAATCTTGAGTTGGGAAGCTATAACATTCCTTAATTTTCCAAAGTGATGCTGTGCTCAGTCATCTTTGTTTGTCTGTCCTACAGTAGGATAAAAATTCTTCAAGGTACAACTTAGAGGTCCTGCAAGTATCAGTTTTCCAACATGAAGTTCAGCAGTGGAGCATCTCACTTGACCAAGACATACTGGGGAAGTTCACCCATTTGAATAGCACTCTTTAATAATGACTAGAACACTTGGCCATTCATGGGGTCTGGCTGTCCCACCAAACTAATACTGAAGGTTACTTTTTGAACCCTTAAAATGTGTATACGAATCAGAGTATCAGAAGGAAATAGATGGCACACTTAAACTGAGTAATTTCAACAGAATTTAACAGTGGGAGTATTTACATAGGTGTGGGCAGAATGTCAGGGTAACACGAAAGGGTGCAGTACCTTGAAGCTGGAAGAGTGGGGCACCTCTGCCACCACTAGTTATGAGAAGATGGGGACTTAGAGAAAGAGGAGCTAAGTGTGGCCAGGACTAGGGTGAGGAGAGTGAGATGCTAAGGGTGCACAATTGAAGGAGCCACTCTCAGGGTCCCTTCTCTGGTTCTTGCTTCCCTACTTCCATCCCATAGGATGGAATGACACCCCTGGATGTGTCAACTTCTCCATACTTCTGTTTCTCGTACATCATGCGTGAAGCAGAAAGTGGGAAGCTTGTCATTTGTCACAGGAGGCCACCATTGTAAGGCCATTCTGCATTTACTAGAATTGTTTTTGAAAGCGGAAGTAGGCTGATGGGACATGACCTTGGCCCCAACACCGCATTCTTTCTATGCCAAACCCTAGATGAAGAAGCACTCAGGCACATTTGCCAGCATCTTACTACTTTGTTTCACTTTGACTCCCTCACCCTCATCCCATCAAGTCCAGAAGAACTTTATCACCTCAGAGACAGGATTAAACACACTTATGCATTTTTTTAGGGGTAAAGATCAAAATCTTTTCTTTGAAGTTAGCATCTCTGTCACAATTTGTAACATATATTTTGAAACTCAAGTGCTGAGTATTATCTCTTTATTTCTTCTCATATTTCTGCTATAACAACTCTACCCTGAACTGGGGGATGTGGGGAAGAAGGGTTGGAGTATCAAAACATGGCAGCACATAGCTTAATGTTTCAAAATATAATCTGTGCCCCTCCCCCACAATATGTGTACTGGGGAATAAAGATCACTCATTTCTGGATGTCCCCAGCCTTAGCCTGAGCCTCTGCTTAGTCAAGAGGATGATGGCTTGACCTACTCAATCTACCCACTTCCCCAAAGTGCCCTCCACAGCCCCCACCCCCACCCCAAGGAAGGTCCTGCCTGGCCAGACTGGTCCTTAGGCTGTTGTAGTGGAGGATCTGGAGGAAAGAGAAAATAGGAGTCTGAAAAGAGGCAGGGAAACAAAAGAGTTGGAGGAACTTGCAGGGGGAAAAAAGGGGGAGCTTTAAACAAGTATTGCTGGAAATTTTGAGTCTTTTGTTTTTTTGGTGGTCAAGAGATATACACATAAAGGACTTGAGATGTTTCTAAATTGCTTTTGATTACATGGACCACGTTCTTTTAACTGCAGCTTTACTCTGAGGCTGAACCACATGAACCACGCCATACAAGCATGCCTTCTCTCCTTCAAAAGACATCTCTGCTGCTCTCTCCTTCCTCACTTCTTTTCTTTTCCCCTTCCAATATCTCCCCTGTTCTTTCCATGCACTATGGGTTGCTTTTTAAAGCGGATTTTATGGATTTGTAGACTGTAAACCTCGGGACATTATCCTACCCACAAATTTAGCTCATGGTGATGAAAGGAAAGGCATTATCTTAGGTACTTGGTCTTAAATTTTTGGCTTTTGAATGTTATATGTCATCTATTGTGTACTATGTATTGCAGTCCTAATGAGTGTTGCTAAAAACTTTCTTCATTCTACTTTATTCTCTCTGCCTTAAACTCATACACTCCAAGGGCCTTATCTTGTCTTGACCTTGTTTCCAGCCCCAAACCAGGGCTGGACAGCATCTGCAGCCCTTCTCCTTTAGATTTCATGCTCGCAATTCAATTTGTATTCATTTCCTATGGCTGCCTTAAAACTCACCACGAAATAGACGGCTTAAAATAACAGAAATGTATTCTTTCATGGTTCTGGAGACTACAAGTGAGAAGCAAGGTGTCAGCAGGGCCATGCTCCCTCTGAAGGCTCTGGGGAATGAGTCCTTCCTGCCTCTTCCTTGCTTCAATACTTGGTGTTTCTTGACTTGTAGCTACATCACTCCAATTTCTGCCTCCATCTTAATATGGACTTTTTCCCCACTATGTATCTCATCTTATAAGGACACGAGTAATTTGTTTTGGAGTCGACTATAATCCAGTGTGACTTCATCTTTACTTAACTAATTACATCTGCAAAGACCCTATTTCCAAATAAGTTTGCATTCCAAGATTCTTTGGGGGATACAATTCCATGCAACAAGCTCTTTCTCTCCCTTCCTCCACAGGCACCACACCAAGACTACCAACTCTACTAAGTCTGTGGCCAGGAGTAGGTGTGGGAGTTAGATTTGCACTGTGACCCTCTGGGCTGCTGCTATTAACATGCAGCGTTAGGCATTCAGCTCTGACACTTCAGCTGCTCATTTTCCAGAAAGGCATTCACGCCCCAGGCTGTGGAGACATATTTTGGCATGGGGCTGCAGCAGTTAGATTTAGTTGTATAATAATAATGGAGTTTGCGGCTCACTGAGGGTAGCCAGTTATCCAGATATGGTGCATCAACTCTAAGGCACTATCAAGTTTATCCTTTTATAAAACACTCAGAGAACACGGGCAGATGTCTGACAGTGGTTTAAATGTTTCTGTGGTTACAAAAGCCTGGTTCTTGAGTCACATTGACTTACTGATATCTTTCTGGGTTTCAGGGCTGCCTTGTAATGCAGGTTTATGGAACTAGGTTGAACTCCCAAGCAAAACGAGAAAGAAAAGGCTGGCAAAGGGCAAACAAAATTACTTCTCGCTATATGAACTCCTGACTTGTAAGTGCATCTTCTTTATACATAATGATTGACATCCTGTATCTGTGTGGCCAGAGAAGTCTAGTCATTGCCATGAGGTTTTTTTGACCACTGAGTATCATGACAGTCTGGCTTGGGACCCATATTGTTGCTATTTTGTGTTGATGGCTGCCTCGCAAAACCGTTGGGAGGATTGTGATGCCCAATTGTAATCTGTGCAACGTGGTAACTAAAACCAGTAATCTCATAAATTCAAGGCAGGGGTTGAAAAAACAAAATGTCTCCTGGGGGCCAACCACACCACATCAATAAAAGAGGTAGTCTGGGTGAGGGCTGTGACCACTGGAGAGCCCAGGATCCTGCTGCTTGGAGAAGCTGCCATTTATTTTCAGTGATTGTCACCCTGTCAGCATGTGAGTTTCAGTATCAATAGAGCCAGATATTAAAATTCTTTAAGGAAAACAAAACATCTCATCTTTTATATAAAATTCCTGCTTTATAAAATGTAGAGGACTGGTTAAAAAAATTGAAAACAAAATCCAGATGAAATAATAATAATAATCCATAAAGCCTGGCTTCTACAAGCATCCACTGACTTAAAATTTTTGTCTCAAGACTAAAGAGGAAATGCCATTTACTAGAAAATAAAAACCCAAACTACAACTTTCTATCATTAGTCATGTTATTATATTATATTATATTATATTATATTATATTATATTATACTATATTGTATTATATATTATATTATATCATATTTATATATATATAGATAGATCCATAGATAGATTTCATAGCTCTCCTTACCATGCTTATGGTTTCCTCTACCTTCTTGAACATATAAGTTATAACAGTTATTATAATACACTTGGTACTAATTCCATCAAGTTTGTTATTTCTGGATAAGTTTTAATGTTTTAATGAATTGATTGCTCATTATGGGTCATATTTTCCTGCTTCTTTGCATGTTTAATAATTTTTGATTGGATGCCAGATATTTTGAATTTTGCCTGCTGGGTGCCTGGATATTCTTTTATTTTAAAAAAAAACCCATGAACTTTTTGCTAGGATCCAGTTAAGTTACTTGGAAATTCTTGGATCCTTTTGAGACTTGCTTTTTAAAGCTTTGTAAAATGGGACCAGAGGAGCTTTTATTGTAGGGCTGATTTTGCCCCCCTATTAAAGTAAAAACCTCCTGAGTACTTTACTCAGCACCGCAGGTGTCACAGGTTGGGGGAACAGGAACTATCCCAGGGCTGTATAAACTCCAGGGATGGCCTCACCTGCCCCTTCCTGCAGTTGTTGCCCTGTCCTGGGGTGGCTTCTTCTCGTGCATAAGCTGGTTAGTACGCGGATCTCCGGAGCTCTCGCTCTGTGCATTGCTTTTCTCTCTGCTACCCTAAGCTGCAAACTCTAGCTACCTTGGCCCTCCATAAGTCCCATCTCTATCTCTCCAACTCAGGGACAACTCAAGGCTTTGCCTGGTTTCCCTTTCTTGCACTGGGGCTTGGAAACTCTCTCCAAACAATAAGCTGGGGCAATGGTGCAGCTCGCCTAACTTGTTTCCCCTCTCTCAGAGACCATTATTATCCTACACTGTCTGTTGTCTAATGTCTGAAAAAGATTTTTTCATATATTTTTCCAGTTATTTATATCAGAGTGTGTGATGGGGGGAATACAAATGCAGTCCTCATTATTCTATCTTCACATGAAGCAGGCTATTGGTCTCTTTGACTCTACCATCCTCTCATTCAGCCACTCACGAGGTGATTGTTTCAATGTCTTCTTCTTTTGTTCCTTAACAATTCCTGTTTCAAGTTTCCTTCCTTGTCACATTGTCTTCAGTTTGTAAATTGCCAATGGGAATAACTTTATTATTTCATTTCTAGTCAATAACCATGGGTAATTCACTTTTCCCATTGATCTATGTTGCTTGTAAATTGCTGCATCAGCCACTGCTTCAGTATGGTATCGATTCCTGGCATAAACGTACAACTCCCCGAGCTGCCAACCTGTCTCAGGGTACTACTGCATTCCTAGTGTTCGAATTCTCTTCTTGATACCATCCTTAGTATCACCACTGTCCCATTCATCTCCAAGATCTTTTTCTTGCTCACATTCATTTGTATTCATTCAAATTTTATTGTGGAGCATTCACTATGCTAGTCTTGTGTGGGCCCTGGGAATACACACAGTGGTGAGCAAAGAAGCTATTGCTCTAGTCTGCATGAACTTGACTATATAACAAAGGGAACAGACATTAATCAAATATTCATTTGTATACTTGTAAAAATACAACTCTGAAGACTTGAAAATGATGGATAAAATGATTTTCAAACACTTTTTAAAACCATAGTCGACTAGCCAATGAAGAGGGAAAAAGAAATTATAGGCTTGAAAAAAATGGCATAATTGCCCCAAAATAAGATATAATGGACACTAAGGTCTGCATCCCTGGGGTCCCAAAGGTTAGTTTTCAACAGACCACATCTGAGAGGGGAATGGGAAATAGCTCTGGAACTCGAGGAGAGAGCAGGTTAGAAAGCCTAGTGGACCCTGAGGAGTGATGTCACAGGGGGTGAATTAGCCACACTCCATCCCACAGATGAGGTCATCTCAGTCTCACCTTTGGCTCTGGGTGGAACAGAAAAATGACAACAGGTTCCTCTGATAATTCATTAGTACAGCTTTCAGTTACCTGATACTGGGACTTGGATTTAAACGTGAAGACCAGAGACCCTCAGGCCAAAAATGTAATTTAAAGTATTGCTGACAGTTCATGAAGAAAATAAATGCAAATGACTGTTTAACATAGGGCAAGATGACAACCTTCCATCATAATAATAGTACACTGAGATAAAACTTTGCTGCTACCAAATTGATAAAAATACCAAAGTGCCTCTTTTTCAACTGCTGATGAGGCTGTAGAGAAACAAACTCTCATATGCTGTGGATGGTCTAATATAATGCTCTGGCCCCTGTGGAAGAGAATGTCTAGTAAAATTACATCTGCATTTACTCTTGTACACAACAGTTCTATTTCTAGGAATCTATCCCAAAGATATGCCGGAAAAACATACAAATTGGTATCAGCACATGGCTAAAAATCACAACTCTATTTGTAATAACAAATGACTAGAAACAACAACCCAAATGCTGATAGAGCACTAGATGAATAAATTATTGTAATAGAGAAGTTAACTGAATATCAATTAAAAATTCTGCCATATGCTGTTTATAAGAAATATATAAGAACTTAAAATGATTGAAAGTAAAATGATAGAGATATATAAGGCAAACAGTAACTATAAGAAAGGGGGTAGAAACATTAATTTTAGACAAAGTAGCATTTGACAAAAATTCTAAGAAATATTATGAGAGATAAAGACAAAAATTATAAGGGATAAAGAGATCACAGCATATTAATAAATGGTTAATTTGACGAGGAAGATATAACATTTCTAATTTTGTACATACCTCTTACGATAGCTTAGAAATATGTAAAGCAAAACTTAACAGAGTGCAATAAGAAATTGACAAGCCTACCAACATAGTAGAAGATTTTTTAACACCATGCTCAGTAATTGCTAGTTAAAGCAGAGAAAAATCATAAAGATTGTGGCAGGGACAGCTATTTTCCCCTAATATCTGGGGTTATGTTTCTTCTTTTAAATTGGCACTTGATGATCCAGAGTAAAGACTACATTTCCCAACTTAGCCCTGACATCCAAGTATGGTCATGTGACCAAATTCTTGCTAAAGAAAAAGTGCTGAAGTGGTTAAGTACACTTTCTGGATCATGCACTTAGATGGAAATGGTCCGTCTTTCTGTCTTCCAGCTGGTTGGAATGGAAGTGTGAAGGTACGAGGTAAAGATGGACCACAGGTTGGAGGCCATGTATTGAAGAGAAGAGCATCAAAATGGAATGTGGGCCCTCAACCCTACAAACATCTTGGATTGCTTATGTGATAACTGTTATGTGAGAGGGAAGTGAACTCCTGTCTGATTTAAGCCACTGTTGTTTTGGGTCTTTGATACATCTGTATCATAACAAATACAAATTTAGTCCCCAGAAGTGGAGCTGCAAGAACAGAATGTAGGTGACATTTGCTTGGAAGGTGCACTGCAGGTTCTGAGAACGCAGACCCTGCAGGCTGGAAATCTGGGGCCTGTGGCAAATCATTTGGTTAATCTTTCTCCTTAGATACTTTGGCAGCTTTTTCACATGCTGAAACAGCCTTCCCTCAGTGCCTTTATTTTGAATGACTTCAAGGTAGCTGCCAATAAGTTGAAGCAGAGCAGGACTGGCAGAGCACGAGATCATTAATAAAACTCCAGAACTGAAAAACTCTGCTTAGATTAATTAGTATTTTCCAGTCTTTCTCACATTATGAACTCATAATATAACATAATATTTATGTAGCACATAGGGGTACATTAATGAAGCTACTCATAGCCAGGGGTGACCAGCCTACAAACAGAGGCTGAGGGGAACAGTATCTTGGATGTATTTGTAACCTATTTGTGGCTCAACAGTGTACCAGCTCACTGCTTGAATAGCTCTGTTTTACATAGATCTTTGGCTGTGATCTCTCCAACGTGGAACTGACCAGAAGCAAGCAACCTAAGAAGCCTTAGGGAATTTTGCCAAAGAACCCACAAGCCTAGGCCTACACAAATCTCTGCTCATGGACTCCTTAAAACAATTCCCAAGCCGCCAAGTTTGGACCAGCAGTAATTGCCTGCAGTACCATTACCTTGGCAATGTAGGTGCACTTTCTAGTAGCCACTTCAATGAGACCACAGGACAGGTCCTGTACAGAGAAGCACCTTCTAATGGCAAAGCCAGAGGACAAAGGATTAAGGAGTTCCTGTCAGACGCGGGAAACAATATCTGCCACATAGACTAAGCAAGAATCTTCCTGCACTGACGGGACAGGAAATCACAAGGCCTGCCCAGTAGCATTTAATTTTTCCTATGGGAGAATGATTCCTGTATATCACTAAAGTTCCCTTTTCTTAGTGAGAAGTTTTTATAGCAATATCCTATTCATTCTCCATCACCGTGTGGGAGGTGGACGAGGGTGAGCATATAAATAGCCTTCATTGTAGGTGCCTGGGTCCTGCAGAGCCAGACCTGATGGAATAAATGGGGCATCACCCAGGATTCTACATTTCTGGATGGGATTTCATGGAAGGATTATTGTCCTTGGGGAGAGAAGGTTATGTTATCTGTAGTAAGAAGTGTCCATGGGCATGTTTGGGTAGGCATACTATGTGTCTATCATATCAGCCCAGGATTGCTTATGCTCAGATTATTTTGGGAGAGCAGAATAATTCTACCTTGTTTAAGTCACAAACCTGTTGGGCCTTTACTATATCAGCTGGGTCTATATCTTAACTACTATAAGGATAAGTAGATTTGAATAACATCCAAAAATCATCAGGAGACATGTTTAAAAGTAGTCCTAGCACCTATTTTTAGAATTGTAAAAAAATGTAAACAATTCAAATAGCCATCAAGAACAGAATGAATAAATATATTGTAGTTTGTCAAATGGTGAAATGCAATACAATGGGAAAAGAAAAAAACAGGAATAAACTACATGAATCAACATGTATATTGCTATAAGAATGATGTTGAGTGAAAGAAAATCACAAAAAATGCATGCAGAATGATTCTATTTATGTAAAGTTTTAAATGAGGTGAAACTAAAAGACATTATTTAGGTGAACGTTCATATGTGGTATATTTATTGTGATGGTTAATTTTATGTGTCACCTTGACTGGGCCATAAGATCCCCAGATAGTCTGGATGCTTCTGTGAGGGTGTTTTGGGGTAAGACTAACAGTTGAATCAGTAGACTGAGTAAAGCAGATTTCTCTCCCTAAAGTGGGTGGACCTCATCCAATCAGTTGAAAGATTGAATAGAATTAAAAGGCTGACTCTCCCTTGAGAAAGAGGGAATTCTTTCTGTCTGATGACCTTTGAACTGGCATATTTGTTTTTATTTTTCTGCCTTCATTGGTCTCAAGCCTGCTGGCCTTCAGACTGGAACCACACTGTCAGCTCTCCTAGTGGATAGGCTTTCCGATTCGAACTAGAACTACTCCAAAGGCTGTAGTTCCATATTTATCTACATCCTATTGTTTCCATTTCTCAGGAGAACCCTGAATAATATAACCATTAAAAAAAATAAATCAAGAATGATTAACAAAAAAATCAAGACAGTGGTGACGTCTGTTAGGGACAGAGAGGAGGGTCTGTTCAGAAAGGAGCTGCAGGGGATGGTAATGTGCATAACAGTGCTCTGTGGCTTCATTCTGGGGGCTAAACTTCACGAATGGTCATCGTATTGGCCTGTAAAGTGGACTTTTGCCATATCATCTTTTTATTTCTATGATATGTTGCTCAATGACAAATTTTTTTTCATTAAAAAAAGTTGCAACTTAGAAAGTGCTTTGAAAGACAGGTTAAAGCTTCCATGGGTGCCATCATCAAGGGCAGATGTCACTGATTGTTTCTGCCAGGCCTTCCACATCTGTAGCTAATATTCATTGTGTTCACTTGTTGAGCACATGAGGACTTCCAAGCAAGGACTTTTGTTTTTCTTCATATGTACTTAACCAGGGAAAAAAGAGATCAGTGGCTCCTGGAAAGTGGCACTACTTGAGCAGCTCCCCACGCCGAGCAAATGTCATTGTCTGCCCCAGAGCACGCACTGAGGTCACATGACACCTACCAAGAGGCAGTCATTGGAAACACGCCCCTCCTCTAGTTCTGTGCCAATCTTCTTTGGTTAATTCCACTGGGATTATCTCAGACAAGAAAACGTTTAGTCTTTAAAGAAGACAAATGGTCAGAAGAAAGCACATGGCAAATTATTGAATTGGGTGTCAAGGGAAGTAAATTCAGTTCACTTAGTTTTTCTGATCTGGTCATGACTCATTCATGGAAGAGTTTAAAATCCCCAAATTGTTCTTCATGCTGGTGTGGAATATGGAGGCGGATGCTCCAGTTAGCTGGACACAAAAGTCTCTTACAGCGAACTAGGGGGTGTGGAAACACCTGCCCTTCATGGTGGAAGTTGGTAGAAAATAGTATTTAATGTGAAGAAACATAGTACTGGCCAATCTATTTAAATGAAGAGCAATAAAGAAAATGAAAAAGACAATTGTGCTTTAGATGGCGATTGGAAGTCATCATGTATGTGTATGTCTGTAGGGCTTGGGGAGTTGCTGACACAGCAAAATGAGATTACCTATTATTTATTAAGCGCATACTGTGAACCCAGCACTATGCTAGGAACATTATCTCTTATTTTTACAGATACTCTATGTAATAAGCTTTATTATCCCCATTTGACATGGTTAGCATCTCGCTGAGATCTGGGAAACATCCCTGGCTTGAAGCAGAAGGTACACAAAGAGCACCCCCACAGCTCCTGCCTGTTGGGGGGTGGAGCACGGAAGTGCCTCTGGCATGAGGCTGCTTTTCCTAACCCATGTAAAAAAGGTGTCACCTGCTTATTCCTAAGTAACTTGTTCGGCATCTTCATTGGCTTCAAATGTTGGAAGTCTCCCTTGTTCTTCCCTCCTCCCTGCCTGTGTGTCCCTTTGTTGTCTTTTCCCACATCCCTTCTCTCTGTGCTTGGTCCTCCTCTGTTGGGTCCTGCTACTCTGAAGCCGTGTGTCCTCATGCAGGCTCCTT
The DNA here is from genome assembly GCF_057876585.1 of Rhinolophus sinicus. NCBI lineage: Eukaryota > Metazoa > Chordata > Mammalia > Chiroptera > Rhinolophidae > Rhinolophus > Rhinolophus sinicus. The sequence goes on along the minus strand of NC_142516.1, from coordinate 42,876,662 downwards.
GCCCAAATTTCCATTTGTCATTACCTTAGATGGACCTTTACCTTTCAGGTGGAGTTTTCTGGAAGCCAATATGTATGGCCATCCCAAAGGATGCATCTAGTGCCAAAGTTTTCACTCCTTCCTCCCATCTCATTTGACGGTAAGTAACTGAGCACAGTCCTAAAGATAAAGTCCAGACTTCTTAACATGGCTTATATAGCAGATGAGTTCATTTAGGTATCACTTTTTTTGTGTTAAGTCTACAGTAGGACACTCAAAAGAATAAAATGCTAACATTCCTTCCATTCATCTTCTGGAAGGACAACCAAGTGTCTGTCTTCTAGACTCATTTCCCTAGTAATAGTGGGGATTACTAATTCCTTTGTTTCTCCAAAATGTCAACAAAGATACCTTTGAATGCCTTTGTTTGGAAGGAATGGGTCTATATAAGAGAGGACAGAATTAGGTATGTTAGGAAGAAACGGAATGTGACCCAATTCTAGAGGGAGAACCAATTCTTGGTTCCAGTGAAACTGGAGGTCCCAATGAGTAATGAGTAATGGGTTTCATGAGTGGCAGGGACCAGGACTCGGCTTATATTCATGGCCATAGGGGGTGGCAGAACCTCATGCACATGTGTTCTGGAATGTTAGGCCCTGAGTCCTATGTCTTGGGATCCATGGAAAATATGCCTGTCTCTGCAGTGTTTGTCGTGGATGGAGGGAGTCTGCTAGCCTTCAGGTGGAGAGAAGCCCAAGCGAGGAGCACTGGGAGCAGTAGCAAGGATAGGTGAAACCTCAGAAGTCCCTCATCAATCGGAATGCATGTACAAGGAAGAGGAAGGGATTACAAAAAATGTGACTGAGAATAAATATCCCTCAATCCTTATAAGATAACTGAGCCATTTTTTTACAAATTTAGAAATATAAAGAAATATGATTTTTCTCACATCTCCAGAGTCCTGGTGCAAATTTACCTACTCCCAACTTCGCTGTACTTACCAAAATCTATTCGAGCTTAGTGTAGTTAAAACTTTTTAATATTTCAATCATGTTATGAATTTTCTTGACATCAAACCTTTGCATTTATCATTACATCTGTAAGAAACACTTCTGTCTCCTCCTTCCCACCCCCAACACATGCAAGTGTACACATGCACACACACACACATGCACACACGTGTGCACACCCTGACCCAATATGCTATCATATTGGTGAATAGGAGTTCAGAATGGGGCCATGTGACCCTAAGATTGATGGTAAGCCTGCCTATCCTGATTCATTTGTGTAGCTGACTAGGGATTTGTACTTGTTTAATTTGGTCACTTTTAAATACAGCATAAAAGACTCATACACACAAAATAAAAATTTTGGTTGCCCTCAGTTAGAAAGGAACAAAAGTGCTCACAGAGTCAAAAGAATCTTATACAGAAATATTTCCAATCAAAGCTGAGAAATACTGTGAACCAAAAGACTGTCAGTTGCCTTTTATTATAAATCTGATGTACTAGCAAAGGCCTTGAATTGTTCAGCCCATGTTACAAATCCATAAAATAGTCCTCTCTAAGGAGCCACTGCAACTTTTTCATATAACCCTCATTATAAATTAATTCTCTATGACAACTAACTAGGGAAATAGTTTAATCTAGATAGACAAAAATCATACTCTTCTAAGAAGCCACTGTAAGTTCTATGTTCTGTTACTAGAAATGATTTTATTAAGGTTCAGGAGTGATTTGCAAACTAATATTGTTTTGATGTGTCATATACAATATCGTTGCTGGATTTATCTACTGAATTATCCCCTTTGGTACATATTACATTGGGAGCAATCTTGGGGAATGATAGTGAAATCGAACCTTGTTTCATGTTTTGATTACCTATATTATTATTATTACTTTCTCCCCAGAAATGCTTAAAAAAACAATTAAATTTTTCTTGGGAATAGAATGAGAGAAAATATTATTCTGCTGTGCAGACACACAAGTGTAAAAATAATACCAGTGTTTCAATGAAACCAAAGACAACTCTGCCTGCGGGAGGTTTATCTTCTTGTCAGAAGCCAATAGATTAGCTTTGCTACATTAAAATCAAATAATACATATTTCAGTCAAGGGGCTATGAAAGTAGAGTTATATTTCTGTGTTCCACGCATAAAAGATCAGCAAATAGTTCAGTGGTTGCTGAACAGTTTGGTTTTTTTTTGGCAGGGATTTTGCTAGCATGTTTTGTAGTTTTGCAATTCTCTTGAGCAAAGTGATAAAGGTGATGAATGTCTATTTTGAATTAACTCCTGTTAGAGTGAAGTGCCAGTTGATCCAAGCTCTTTCAGTCATGACAATTTCAAATGTATCTCACTCTTTTTATAAAAATCTAGGCAATACCTTCTTGAAAAGCTGTAACTGACAAGATGTACACCTCCCTGGAGATAAAAGATGGATGAGGATCATTGAATTGATTTTTGAAATGTCATTGTCAGATTGTACTGGACACTCTGCAATCACTCAATTGCAAAGTTACTCCCCAGCCTCTACTCAGCGTTCTCAAGTTCAATTCTATCCAAGGCTGAGTCTCTTTGGAACGTACCAAAAAAAAAGGGAAAGACATGGGTTTTTATATCTTCCTGAATGTATTTATGAAATAGGTTTGACCATTATAAATAGAATGGGAATATTATACTTTTCTGACAATACATCAAATCATAAAATGTTTGAGTTAGAAAAGATCTGAAAGGTCATCTTTACCCTAAGGAACTCTGGCCATTGGAGGTGACATCACTTGCAGGTTAATCGGTAGAAAAGCCTGAATTGGAACTTAGCATAATACTATGGTATACAGTAGGTGCTCAATCAGTTTTAGCTGAATTTAACTGAATTGGAATATATTCTCTTAGGTCCTAACTCAGAATGCAACAAAGGGGACTTACCAATTTACAGATGCTTAGGCTGGCTCAGAAAGTCATCTCTGTTCAAGAGAAGAAGAGCTAACATCGCATGAATTTATTCTTTATACTAAACTTGACACACAGATTTCATATAGTTCAGATACATATGTCATTTATCCTTTTTCTTCCTTCACACGAGGAAGCCAAGGATCAGGAACATTAAGTAATCTGGCCAAAGTTACCAGCTAGTGAATAAAAGAATTGGAATTCCAACTTGCCACACTCTTAACTCCAAAGCTTGTGGTTTTTTTTTTAACCACTATGCTGTAATTAAGTGTTTTTATTGGCCAAGTTAAGTAATTTAAGTGTCCACAGAATGGCTCCAAGTAATGCCTGTCACAAAATACAGATTTGTTGATACTAAATGAGTTGAACTGAAAAATGGAAAGACGGTATGGTAGTTTGACTTCCAATTCTAGCAACTTGGCAAACTAAGCTAATTTAGAGACTCACGTAACAACTACTTGGATGAATTTATTTTAAATGTGATATGCCTGATAGGAAATCACACAGATGCACACAGATGCATTCACACACACACGAGATGCATTCATACACACACACACGAGAGAGAAGTATAACTACAAGAAAGATGAAGGATTTCTAACTATATAGAAAACAAGACATTGAAAATTAATTCTCAGCCAAAATTACAAAACACACATTAGAAAGATCCACCTTGAGTCTGAGGCATCAGGCACAACCAACAACAGGATCAATGCCCCCCAAAACTTGGGATCCTTGAAAAATACTGTACAAACATACACACACACACACACACACACACACACACACACATCTGAAATTATGACAGAGATAGAACCCATTGGGAAATAACAAGACACTGAAAAAAACAACAAGCAGGTATGAAGAAAAATCAAACTAGAATTTCTAAGTGAAAATTATAGTGGTTTAAATTAAAGCTGTAATAGACAGGCTCATTAGCAGATTAAACCTGGCTGAAGAGAGAACTGATGCAGTTGAAGAGCGGTCTAAGCAATTTTTCATTCAATTGCTCAGAGATCTGAAGTGTTGGAACAAATGTAAGTGTTCTAAGCACCATGGAAGATGTGTTGAAAAGTTCAACATTAACTAACAGGAATTAATCATGAGAGAACAGAAAGAATGGGTATTGGCAATTTTCAATATGAAATTCAATGACTGAAAAAAAATCTAGAACAGATGAAAGACATATTTTCAGAAGGAATGCATACAAGTCCGAAGGAGTTTAAAAAAATGTAAATTCACACTGTTTCAAGGGAATTTTTGGTCAAAGTCTGGATAGTCTGTCTTTTCTGTACTGCTATTCAAATCAATTAAAGGATTATTTTTATAAGGAAATAAATGAAATGTTTAGAAATCCAAAAAAAAAAAAATAAGTCATTAGTCAAAATGGTTTTCAACAAGTCCATTTATTCTCTACTCAAAATGACAAATAACCAGTGATTAGATATTACTTTCATTGTTTCCAAATATTACTTTCATTGTTTCCACATATTACTTGCATTGTTTCATAGCCTTCTGTTGTTTAGACTTGTATCCTTTAATTGTTTCCTACATCCATTTATGCATAACTGAAGGACATCTACCTCCCACAACTGCCATCTTAGGAGTGATAAGCCAAAAGAAGTCTGTCTGTGGTAAAGATTTGTCTGTGGACACAATTTAGCTATGCTTCCCCCAGCGAGACTACACATATCCTAGAAGACCTGGCAGATTCAAAAATAGTCACAAGTTGTATAACTTCTAAATGAATCAGGTGGAAATGGAAGGGGAAAAAAACTGAAATTAATAGAAAATAGAAAAGAAATCTAAGAAAAAACATTATTCAATGAAAATACATAGTAATATGGAAGAAATAAATCCAAATATACAATTAATCACTATAAATGTCAATAGGCTCAGCTTGCCAGTTCAAAAACAGAGTCAGTTTGCATTAAAAAGAAAAAAAAAACAGGTATTGCTATATTCTATTTTTAAAAGATGCTATGAAGATATAAAATGACCAAAAGAGAAAAAGCTAAAGGATGGGAAATATATACTATGCAAATACTAAACAAACATTATTATAAGAAGTGATGCCGCATGCCTTCAGATGGACCGTGGCTGAAGGGCTAGAACCATGTGGGCAACAGCTAGGATGGACTAAACATCAGAGTTGTCTCATCAGCTTTTCTGGAATGTGAATTCTTCACAATTCGTTTATAAGGAAGAGGAAGGGATCATTTTATTATTCTTTTCCAACTTATTTTCTTGAGTCAATACTTAGTTCATTAATTTTCAAGCTTTAAACTTTCTGCTTTCAAATATATACATGTATTTATTTATATGCTATCATTTTCTCTCAAAGTACAGCTACATCCATGAGTATTTACATGTAGTATTTTCATTGTCATTTACTTCTCAACATTCTAATTTCCATTACGATTTTTTTCCTTTTGAGAAGCAAAAATTTCAATTTCCTAATATTTGTGTACAATTTCCTTTTCATTTTTTCATTGTATTTTATACTGAGGTATAAATCATCTGTAGTGACAAAAGAGGCAAAGTCCCTACTTCATGAAACTTATATTCCAGTGGGGGTGAGCTAGACAATCCACAAACTATCAAAAATTAACAAGATAATTTCAGATCATAATACATCCTTAAAGCTGATAAAGTAAGATGTATGTGGATATTACATAAAAAAAACACACCTAGTTCTGGAGTAAAGTAACCTTGGGATACGTTGTCTACTATATAACCTCCCCTTAGTGATTCACTGTATATTAACACATAAAATGAGGTGAAAAGATATGCAGTTAAGCAACCTCGCTATTGTGTTTATGTATTCCAAAATTATTTAACCAGATGTCTGTTTATAGTGTTGCACCAGCTGCAATGACACTGTTGGTGCTCTGCCCGTATCCCTTCAAAACTCAAAAATTCTAGTACCTGCCCATAACTACAGCAGCTGAGAACGTTCCCTTGATCCACAGGTGAGAGGCAGGCTGAAAGTGCTAGGGATTCAAGGCCCTTAGGAGGAGCGCTTAATCATAGATGAACGAGAGGTAGAAAGTATACACGCTCGCTTCCTTTCTCCTTGAGTGAGATAATTCGTGAGCAGAAAGCATGTTCTTTAGTCTCTCTCAGAGTGTTCCAGTGGGACCAAGCACCAGTTGCCCACAGTGGAAACCTGCTTTATAACACACTTTTATTTATTTATTTATTTATTTATTTATTTATTTATTTATTTAACTTTCTTCCCTTTCCTGCCTCACTTCCCCACCCTTTACTGGTGCACCTAAGAATTTAACCCCAAACACCAATTAACAGTTTGAAAGATTCCAGTGTTCTGGAAGGAAGAGAGTTTCAGGAGAGAAGCTCTAATGCATTGAGCTACTATTATACTTTCAAGGTTTACTGTTTTCTGGAGATTAGAGGAATTTATTTCCATTCATGAAATGAAGAACTATAGGCAAGTCAAGGAATATATTATCCTAGCAGAGAGGTAGGTCTCTCACTCTACTTTTGGAAAATCTGAAATTTCTATCTTTTTGAAAAAATAAATTTCTGTGTTTTATAAGCCCCCCAGTCTACGGTATTATGTTACAGTGGACTGGAGACTGAGACAAGGGATTTATATCCTGGGACCTAGGGATGTCCAAGGGGTTAGTGGCTAGAATTCAGAGAATCCTTGAACTTGGAGATAGAGGTAAATGATAATGTTTGATGACAGATAGATAGATAGATAGATAGATAGATAGATAGACAGACAGGACTATAGTTCTATAGCTATATAATATAGCTTAAGTTTCAGTAACCTCAGTAAACTCACATACACAATTGTGAATACAGGCAACAAAATACACAATAGAATGGGCCGTACCCATGACTTTATAACCTGTAAAAACTGTTGATTTATTTTTTGTATTATGTTACAATTATTGTAGATGTTTTGAAAATTATTTTCCCTTATCACAACTTCAAAATAATGGTAGTTACACTCTTTAATAGCTCTTGTTATCTAATAAGTAAGGATGTATATGCATATACCGTGTTTCCCCGAAAAAGAGACCAGGTCTTATATTAATTTTTGCTCCAAAAGATGCATTAGGGCTTATGTTCAGGGGATGTCATTCTGAAAAATCATGCTAGGGCTTATTTTCTGGTTAGGTCTTATTTTGGACGAAATGTGGTATGTATAGATATGTAAAGATATATATATATATATATATGTATATATATATATGTGTATATATATATATATATATATATATACACACACGCATATTCTGTTTAAATAATTTGATAACTATTTTTATATATTCGGTGTCCTTTGGAATCCTATGTATTTTAATTTTTGTATTTAAAAAATATTTTTTTCTGAGAAGGGATCCACAGGTTTCACCAGATTGCACAGGGTTCAAAGCATAGAAAAGTTTAAGAACACCTAATGGCCACTATGATTACCGATTTCACGGTTTTGGTGAGGAAGGCACAGAAAGCCTAAACAATTTGCCTAAGATCAAAGAGCTTCTAAGGAGCAGACCTAGGATTGGAAGCCAGGAATATCTCCCGAGTTCATGGCCTTAACCCTGTGGATGCCAGTCTGACAGTCTACGAAATCTCCCTTACTAGATTCAGAGGCCCTGATTTTCACCACAAGTAACCTGAACCCCTCTTCCACGCTTCACACAGCTGCAAGGTGTGCTCAATTAAACCGTTTATTGGCTTCTCCTTATACCATCCTACTTACTCTGGCCTTGGCCTACCTCTCCGAGCCGTCTCCTTCCCCTCTCCTCTCTACTTCCCAGCCACAGTGTTCTTTCTCCACCTCACACACAGCCTTTGAACTTCATCTTCCCTCTCTCTAAAATGCTCTTCCTCCCTTCACTTACCTGGGACCTCCGTTTTGGGGGCAACACTGCACAGAAGCCTTCTGTGATTAATTCACCAAGGTCAGTTCTCGCCGTTTTTCTTTATATAATTTATAGATTAATCTTTTCTCAACTCTGGGTACTGGAAATATCTTCTCCCGGTTTTTGGCTTATGTTTGAAAGAATCATTTCAGTGAGCAAAATTTTTAATTTTAATGAGTCAAATTGATCACTTTTTTTTCTTTGATAGTTTGTGCTTTGTGTTTCTTAAGAAATCATTCCCTACCTCTAAGGTCATGGAGATATAATTTTGTAATTCTTCCTAAAAGTTTTACATTTTTGCCATTCACATTTAAGCCCATGATGCATCTGGAATTGGTTTTGGTGCAAGGTATGAACTTGGGGTTTAATTTCTTTTTTTTTTCCATATAGATCTGAAACATTTCTTAAAAATTCTTTTGTTTTAGGACATTTTAATTACAGAATATTGTACTTCCTAATGATAGAAAATGGGGTGTTTATAACAAGGGAAGACCTTGATGCTCTCTGTGAAGAACATGTCATGAGTTTTAGTACACAGGAATGAAGAAAGCACATTTCTATTTGATATTTACCCTTAGTATTTTCTAAAGAAATTACAACTGGCCAATTTGAATTAAGTACTCAAATTTTAAACTCCTTAAAGAAGGAAGAAATGGGATATATGAACTTAGCAGCCATCCTTCTATGTTTCAGATGCTTTCTGGAGGCAGTCCTACCTAGCACTGTGTTCAATAGCATGGCATTTAACACCTAGAAAGTGAAACTTCTAGAAAATAAAAGATCAGGGGGAATGCATGTGCACACATGCATGCATACATACACTCTTATAATTTTTAATGTTGGGATTTGTGTGTTTGCATATGTATGAAGGGGGAAAATGCAGAAGCAGTAGTGCGGCATTTTATTCTGAAAAAATGTACCTTCCCTCAGTAGAGCACAATCACAGGTGATAGAGAGAGGAAGAGTCCTAGTAACAATGCATGCTGGGATTATTGCTTTTATAAATTCCATTAGTTCAGCAAGTCACCCCAGTGTAGGGAAAAGAAGGGAAGACAGAAGGAAGGAAGTGGGCAACTGGCAGGTTTTTCTGCTGTGGGATGTGTATGTACAGCCTTAATAATTTGTGTGTAATTCTTGGCACACAGCAAGACATGTCAGAGGCTGGATTTTGGACTCTGGAATCCCTGTAGATGAATAAAAGGTCACAGCTCAGCATCTAGAAAGATAACTGGCTCCTAGGAGTAAATGCTTATAGATGCAACTTACCTACTAAAAGATCAATAACTCAAGTATTTTATTCCCTTAATTGGGCTTTAATCTGAAAATGGTACAGCAAGACTTTATGTTTCAAAGGAAACACAAAAAAAATCCCCTTTTCAGTTATGTACAGAAGAATATTAGATAGAATGAAACAGGATGATTGCTGCTGATTCTCTTACTGGAACTCCCTAAGAACTGTGACTGGGTCTCATTCTCAGTAATACTGCAGGACAGTCATTAAGAGCTCAGATCCTAGAGCTAAACACCTAGAGTCCTAATCCTGCACCCACAATTTATTACTTGTTTTTCTCTTAACAAGTGACTTCATCTCTGCCTCAGTTCCTTTATCTATAAAAAATGGGAAGGGGAGGTAAAAATAGTACCTAACTCATGGAATTATTCTAAGGGTTAGATGAGTTATTATGTGTCAAATGTTTGATCAGAAGCTGATTGGTAATATTACATAATTATTAGACACCACTCGCCCAAATTTCCTCTAGCATCTATGTAACCTCAAAGCTCATGCTGACACAGCAAACTGAGTTAATAAGAAAGAAAATGCTAACTGGTTTTATTTTCTCATTGCTTCTTCACCTCCAGGAAAGAGACTTGACATTTTGTTTCTATAAAATGTCCCCAGAGCGGGGAGTATGGTTGGTTGTATTTGATGTTTCTTGCAGTGAGTAGTTTACATCCCTACCCATCAACTTGGCCAGGTGATGTGTGTTGGATGCTACATTGTGAGCAGAAGTGATGTAAGGGTCATTTCACAGTGTGGTATTCTTTTTCCTATGCCACGAGGCCAGTTAGGGGCCACACTAACAACCTGGATCCACTAAGAGTGTGTTTGTTACTGCGATGTAACTTACATAAGCTGACTGATACAAGGGAGATAGAGAAGAGTGTTCATTTGGGTAGAGGCAGAAACTGTCAATCTGGGGGAGGGAGAAATTGTTTAAGACTGGAAAACGATGTTTTTTCAGGAACCTACACCTACTCCTCCTACCCTGCCATTTCTCTACCTAGAATGGAAGACAAGAATAGAGGACTGACCTGAGTAAAACAAACAGCTTAATGCATTTAAATAGGAAGATATGTTAGTAATAGGAGCTTCTAACCTTCTCAAAGATGCTCTTGAGCATCCATCTTCAAGGGACTGACCTGTTGACTTCTCTACATGATCATAAAATGAGGGCCACCATGGATCTAAAGCTGATGGGGTCTCCCTGAAAGATCTGGACTGTGTAAGCCCCCACAGGATATTAGCCTAGTCCTAATGGACTGGGAGCCTTAGGAATGACTGGAATTGAATTTTTCACCATTATAACAAGATTAGAAATTTGATTTAGAAGAGTGAACTGATGTGATATATCGTGCCTGCAACTATGGGAGTCATGAGTTCATGCCTGCTAGGTTTACTTGATTCCAGAGACATCATTTCTGTTATAGGAGCTTCTTTTTAAAAAAAATTGATTACTTTTTAAAACATTAGCAAATATATTTCCTGGATATTGAAGCAATAACTGAATTAGGGGCCATTATGGCGAAGTCCCTGCAGTCATGAATTTCTAACATGGCAATTTTTTACTTTTGATTAATATACAATTATTATTTTATTGGCTGATATCTTTATTTCCTCCAGTTTCTTTAGAATTCTTTGAATTGTTCACCCAACTTTCCCAGCCTAGGGAATTGCTTTTTAATTTTTGAACTTGCATTTTATCATCCACCAGGTCATTTACTATTAAAATAATCCCAAATTCATTTATTCCATTGAAAGCATTAAATTATTTGCTTTGTATATTCCTGGTAAAGTGGGATGTTAATAGCAGAGTACCACAGCAAAGTAATCACATTGGTAAGAACCAGTTCCCTTCAGCCTAGAAATGCGCTATTGTTTTTGCCATCTTTCATTTCTCTGATCTTATTTAAAAATACTTTTTGACACTGCTTCTGCTAAAAGTCATTGTGCCATTTCTCAAACTATGTCAAAACTCCTTTAAAATTTGTCTATTTTTACTGTTTCCCATTCTTTCACTACTTTCTTAATCCCACTCCCATCAGGCTTTCACCTTTTACTAAGCTCCACTCAAACTTCTCTTATTAAAAGTAACTGATGGTCTCCACATTGATTAATCTATTAATGAACTCTCAGCCCTCCTCTAATTTGACCGTGAGCAGCACTTGACATCTGATCACTCCTCCTGGAAACTCTCACTTGGCTCCTTGAAAACACATTCCCTTGGGTATTTTTGTGTGTGGTTCCTCTTCTCCCCCATCCCATGACATTGGAGTGCTCCCGGACTCAGTCCTTGAATGTGTTCTCTACCCTTTTGGTAATCTCATCCAGTTTCATAATTTCAGATAACCTCTTTATGCCGATGACTCCAAAATATTTATCTTCACCCTGGATTTTCCCCTGGCACTAACTAAACTCATATACTTAACAACCTTTTCAAGTTCTTCGATTAGAAGTCTTGTACACATCTCACATTTTTCCAAAATCAAAATTCAGGTTTTCACCCATAAAATTGTTACTCATATTCTTTCCCATCTCAGAAAATGGAAACGTCCATCCTTCTAGTCGCTCAGACCAAACATCTTAAAGTTACCTTTGATTCCCTTTCTATATCCAATCCATCAGGATATTCTAATGGCTCTACCTTTAAAACATATCAAGAATTCAACTGCTTCTCATCACCAGGCTGGTCCAATGTAACATCATCTTTGGCTTAGAATATCACGATAGCTTCCTAACTGGTCTCCTGCTTTCACGTTTACCCCTTCCTATAGTTGTTATCAACAAAGAAGCCAGAATGGTCCAGCTAAACTTAGAATAAATAATCTCAAAATTTCTGCTCAGAATTCCATAGTGGTTCATCATTTCTATCAGAATTTAATCTAGTCCTAACAATGTACAGCAAGCTCCACCTGTGTTCTCTTATCTCTATGACTGCATCCCTTATCTTTTCATTGTTGTTAAACATATCAGGCACATTTCTGTCTTAGGCCCTTTTCACTGACTTTTCCTGATGCCTGGAATGCTCTCCCACCAAAGATCTACCTGGGCCACTCCACATTTCCCTCCAGTAATTGCTCAGATGTCTTTTTCTCACTGATGCCCACTGATCCCCATACATCTAGCACCTCCATCTAAAACTGTAGCTCTGGCACTTCTAATTGCCCTTATGCATTCTCTCTTTAGCCAGAATACTTATCCCATTCTGACATACCATACCATATCTTATTTATGTTTGTTTTTGTTGTTTGTGTTCCCATACTGGAATGTGAGGGCAGGGAATTTTGTCACTTTTGTTCATTGAACACTTTTGCTCAGTAGTGCCTGGTACTTATCAGGTGCTCAGTAAATATTGGTTGAGTGAATTAAAGGATGGGTGAATGAACGAAGTAGCGTACAGTGTGCTAGTGGTCACGGGCCAGAGTAAAAGCCCCCACTTTCTGATTTGACTAACCCGTACTGTCGTGAGGTGAGTCCCTGTGGTTGGGTCAAGCACTTGAATGACACTGAGAGTGAACATCAACTTAAATTTTGCACCTTAGTCACCTCACTTACCCCCCCTAGTCCCAGCCCTGGGTAAATGTGATAAAGTCTGTTTGTCCCTTAACTAGGAACAGAATGTTTGAACAGAGAAAATGATAAAGAAACAGCAAAGCGTGTCTGAGTAAATGTAAAATTTTAGCTCCTGCAAATCCAGGCAGGTACTTTTCTTTCTCTCTCTCTTTTTCATGGAGTGCTCTCTACTAATTAGAATAGAAATAGGCAAAAGAAACCATTTTCTTCTGGGGAATGCAAGTATTTTCAGGAAAAGAAGAACTGTGATTACCATGTTTTTAAAAGTTAGTTGAGTCACTGCAAAAAAAGTTGTGAAATGATACATTAATTTTTGAAAAGTGTTGGAATATAATTATTTACTCTACTTGCAACTAGTTAGACTTCATATTTTCAATTCAGTTGAGTTCAATTATTAGCATTTTCCTTCTCAAATATGCAAAGATCATTTAGATATCTGGGAAACTCTTTCTAGGCTTCAAAAGTTAATATTCAAAAGACTTCTGAGAGGCAGCAAGCTGCAGGCACGTCATTCATAGATTTAGAAACCCTCTGCTGAACTTCTAGCTGGCATAAACTCTTTTGTATTCAGTTTGTAATATTGCTGTCTGCTTAGGTTTTGATACTAAATTCACAGAAAAATGCCCCCAAAAGGATTCATTGTGTGACCTAGTCCCTCAACCATATCCAAAATGTTGCTCTCTACTTCTTAGTATAAAGATTTCCAAGGAGAAAAAGGACTGCCCTGGGTTTTTATTTATTCGTTTGCTTGTTTCCTGCTATAATAGCATTTCCAGCAGAGATCTGGAACCTCAATAAACAGAAAGCTTGCTCCTTTACCAAATTAAGAATTCTTCTGACTGCTTTTAATGTGTGCAGTTGTATCATTTTGCTTTTATTTAAGACACAAACTGAAATTGGCATTTAAAGTGCCTTAGCATTATAATTATAATTAATATTAATTATAATGGCAATAACCCAAGAGCCAGGAAGTAGTGTGGGAGGAAGCACAGCGGTCCCTCTTCAGGACACTCTTGTTAAAAGCAAACTGTCACACGCCTCTGAGCTCCTTTTTGAACCTCAGTCCCTCAGTAACACGTAACCTGAGCAGTCAAAGAATAAATCTTCCCCTCTCTCTCTCCTTCGACCACACATGGCATATTGCTGTCCTTTGCAAATGACAAACCAGAGACACAGGCTCCAAAAGAGACTGTGGTCTGTTATTTTTTAAGTGTCTTTTTAGAGAGAGCACCACCAAGAAAAATCCAGCGGGAGCATGTCTGTAGATACTTTTTATATCCCAAACTGAAAAAGGAGGAGGGCTCTGCAGGATTGCATTTACATTTGGATTATTTATTTGTATGTTAAACACAGACTCCCCCAGGAAGGGTGTTGCTCCCAACTCCCACAGGAGGCCAGGACAGCCAAATCGACACTAGTACACCTTCCCTCCCTGCAGACTTGGCTATTCAGTCACCCACCTGTCAAGCCAGTGGGTTTGCCTACTCTCCTATCCCAGGTTCCAACCAGACTCCTTGAGTTTCTTTAGCGGATGCCGATTGCACCCCGATGCCTAACACAGATTGGTGGTCAGCTTCCTGGATATAGATCTGTTCTGCCACTTGTTAACTTCATGACTTCGGACACATAGCTTCATGAATCTAAATCGCAGTCTTCTTACCTGTAAAATAGGTACAGAGATGAGAGCTCTGACACGGTTTGTCCGGGGACCATATCTAATGTAAGGCATTTGGCTCAGTGCTTGGCATTAAGTAATCACTCTCTGAATACCAGGTATTTTATCATTTCTTATTGGCACCATAGACTAGCTGCCTTCCAGGTAATTTTCATAGAGGAAAACCTAAAATTCTGATATGTGCTGAAGATTTCCTGGTCTCTGTTGAATTTGGCTTCACTCTAAAGTAGACCCTGTTGCCAAGATGTAGTGCAAGTGGTTTATCTGGGAGGTGATATCAGGCAGCACAGTGAGAAGGTGGGGAAATGAGACAATGAAGACAGGAAAGCTAGTTATGGATACCTTAACGCCGTAGCCATGTGCAGCAGCCATGTCATATGGACTCATGAAAGCCAATTATTAAATTTTCAGGACTATTGCAAGCCAGTTGTTAAATATGGCCATTGTTAAAAACTAAATGACATACATTTTCAATTAAATCAATTATGTTTTATAAAGTACTCACTTCTAATTATTTTACTAATATCTATGAAGTCATTTACTTTTATTGTATTCACGTGGTGGAAAAAACCATTGCGCGTTTCTGCATGTCTATTCTCCACTCCATGTTTAGTGATATCACATTGGTAACTTGAAATCAGCCAGGGGGAAAATTGGCAAACACTATAAATCAGGGCAATTTCTTTTCAGAGAGTTAGTTGTTAAACATTTACCAGAACTTCATTGTTAATGTGGGGGTTACTACTGTGGATAACGGAAGTTCAATCCATACGGGAACCCTCTGAGAGAATGTATGGAACATGCTTGACCATTTTTCCACTGAGGTGTGAGAAAGCCAGATGAACTTTGCCACAATGAGAATAACCGCAGGCAGAGACCAGAAGATTTCTAGAATGTACCACACTGTGTGTGGTAAACAGGTGGAAATGCAAAATAAGATTATCTTCTTAAAACTTTTTTAAAAAGTTTTATTTTGAACTGCTTTTAGACTTACACAAGAGTTGAAACATAGTGTAGCAAGCTTTTGTATACCCCTCACCCACTTTCCTTTAACGTTAACACCCTACATAAGCATAGTATAATTATTAAAAATCTGAAAATTAACATTGGTACAATGCTATTAATTACACTATAAATCTTATTGAAATTTCACCAGTTTTTTTCACTAATGTTCTTTTTCTATTCCAGGATCCTATCCAGTATTTCACTTTGCATTTGATTATTATTTATCACTACTTTTCTCCAATTTGCAAGAGTTTCTCATTCTTTCCTTGTCTTCCATGATCTTGACACTTTTGAAACATACCAAAAGTAGTAACTTTACAGTGGAAAACTCAGGAGAACCACCTGTTATGGTTAATTTTATGTGTCAACTGGACTGCAGCATCTTCCATTTAGGAAACTGAACCTTATCTCTCATTAGTTGCAGCATAGAATTCTAGCAATGTCTCTTAAATGTACGGTTCCAGCTCAGATTCAGACAGCCTACTGAACATTCTACTTGCATATACCACAAGCCTCTCAAAATCACTATCAACCTCCTAAAACATACTGTTCTTCTATGTTCCCTACTCAAGGAATTGGAAATGAAACAATCATTGACTCAGTTACTCAAGCCAGAAACTTCAACATTACTTTCAGAGCGCCCGTTTCTCTTCTGTGTGAAATCACTCACCAGGTCCTCTTGTTTCTATTGAATGTATCTACTCTCTCCATCCCCACTGCTTCTATCTTAGTCCATACCTCACCTGAATTTTGGAAAAAAAAAAGCTCCTTAATAAATCTCTTGACATTTTCTCCTTCAATCCTTCTTTATATAATAGCCGGTGTGTCATGTCTCAAACGCAAACCTAATCATATCGCTCTACTGTTTGCAGTCCTTCAATGCTCAGAATTCTGATGATCTAGCATTGCTTTTCTTTCAAGTCTCATTTCACTTTACTCTCTCCCTGATAACCTGCCATTCAACTATACTGAATTTCTTTCCGTTATGAGGCTCTGATTCATTTATAGGATGTTGCACAAATACCTCCTCTACCTGGAGCATTCTCCCCTTACTCTTTACCTGACCAACTGTTATTCATCTTTGGTTCTCAGTTTCGATGGTACTTGAAATCTGGCCCCCAGATTTGAGTGGATTCCCTTCCTATGTACTCATAGCTCCTTTGTTTCGAGTTATCACTTTACTTTTCTATAACCCTCATTAGGTTATAAACCCTGGGACAGAAGTGCCTGAGTTTGCATTGCCGTATAAAACAAGCTTCTAGCATAGTGCCTACTATCTGGTCAGAATTCAGCAAATATTTGCTGAAGGAATGAACAAATGAATTGTGGAAAGCCATTATCCACAACTCACGATGCCTTTATTTTTATCATTACCAAATAAACATCCAGGCAATCAAAAATAGAATCAGATCATGAGTTGCTGATTGTGGAAACTGAGTTTCTGAGAGTAGTTTTAGGAGAGTGTAGAGTTCTATAATTATTCTTTTTTCTTCTTGCTTGGTGGTCTTTAAATGAAAGGTAACTTTTTAAAAAATATATATGTATAATTCTTGCAAATAAAGAAAATTATTAATTCATTCACCCAAAACAATACTTTTCTCTAGATTTGTTTCTTCATTTATCACAGTTGTGATCACACTGTATTATTTTTAAAAACACTGTTCATAAACAACATTTTAATGGATGCATCCTATTCTATTATCTGCCCTGAAACCATAAGCTGAAGTTATTTGTCTTTTGATTCAGTTGTTTATAAACTATCCCTAAGAACACTGAAGAAATTTTAATTGCAATAAATATGAGCCTGAATTTCCAAAGAAAACTATTATGCCATATATTTCTCTCAGTTGGGATATTTACCAAATAGACAGAGTTTTCCAGAATTGCTAGTCAAAGAATCCTCTGGAACTTCTTAAGAATCAGAACATCAGGTCCAACCCGTCTCTATTTCTATAGAATCCCTCAAGAGGAATGTGGGATCTGTAGTGCTTTTACTTATCTCAGGAGATGCTAGAGCAGTAGAATGAACACTAGACTAGGAGTCGTGGAAAAAAGGCTAGTCCTCACTAACTCTCCCCAAACTGTGACTATAGGAAAGCTGCTTAATCTCAAGGCCTCATAAAATGATACAGTGCTGATTCTATTTCCTACACTGTCTACTCTACAGGAATGTTGACCGAATCCAATGCAAATATATGTGTGTGTGTGTGTGTGTATGTATATATATATATATATATATATATATATATATATATATATATATATATATACACACATATATGTATGTATGTATGTATAACTGCTTTAAAATTTACACAGCTCTGCCCTGACGTAGGCGTGATTCCTATCAGAGAAAGGGCACAAATCTATCATTTCTATTTATATAGTTTAATCAGTTGCTCCTTTTTCAGTTACAAAATTAAACCAATTCTAAATGCTTATGAGTGAAACTTTGAATCCAACAGTGGTAACACGTCACACTCTGGGCAAAGTTTTCTATTTAGATAAAGTCTCAGTTTTCTCTATCTTCTGAAAAATAATATTTTGGCTAATCACTAGAATCCACAGAACGACAGACACCTCAGAAGGCAATGGTTAGGCAATGGTGAGGCTTGTACTCGGTCGGGAAATTCTGTATTTCTCTGCTTTTATCTGATTTTTTTGCCAATACTATCAAATAGCTTTTTCAGTTTTTTTAAAAGATTAACCCTTATAACTTAAAGACAATATTTTAAAATATTAAGAGTATCTAATGATTTGAGTAGCGCTTACAATTTTTTTATACTTTTCACTTAATATACCAACATAAATTGGTAAATAGAGCCAATCTTACCTCTCAGTTTTACAGGTACTTACACATAAAAACTTGCTATAGCATCACAAAGCTAGACTGATTCAATATTTATTCATGGTTTTAGCTAAGTAAAATATTAAATATTAAATATAACATATCTAGGTAGGTAGGGAGAGAGAGAGAGAGAGAGAGAGTTCATTATACAATAAAATCCTGAAAGACTATTAGTTCTCATGGAAGCAATACATCATAGTGGAAAGAACATAGGATTGGGAGTCAGATAGACAAGGTTTCAAAAGTGGAATTTGCCATTGCTAACTGCAGTAATTTCAGGCAAGAATTTCACATCTACATCAGTTTTCTTATCTGTAAAATAGGAATCCTAATAGCTCCTTGTTGGTAGAGTTTTGAGAGACAGTGTAGGAAAAGTGCTGGCACAAAGTAGGTGTTCACAAAAGATTAGTTGACTTCTCCTGTCACTGGAGCTGATGTCGTGTGTCTTTCCTTTACCCTCTGAGTTCTCCACCTGTCACTATATGCACTTTTATTCAATTTTGCTGATGTGCTGACAAGAATGGTTTCTTTTTCACATTTCAAGCTTTTGTTTCATATCTCAGCTGTGATTGCACTTCCTTTCTGCTTACAGGGAAAAGGAAAGGAATTATGAAACAGGTTAAAGGATCACAAGTAATAATAAAATTGCCTGCAGCATGGGCAAGAAGCAAATATCAATTAATACAGTCCCGTAGAAGTAAAAGCGAGACTGACGCCGTGAAATCCATTCCTTTACTTCACCTCACAACACTGTTTGTTGAGGATCTGCTAGGTATGCCATAGCACCCACATTGTTTCTTTCCACTAGGGTTTAAAGGAGGGTATATAAGAGTCAACTACTGGGTATTTGGAAGAAGTAATCATTTAGGGTATTTTCCACATCAAGGAAGACAGGGTGTGTTAGAGAGGAACACGGGCTGATCTTCAGTAAAAGCTAAAGTGAACTACCTATTGTCGTTTAGTCTTTAGAAGATGTCGTATTAATCAGAACATGGCTATTCCTCTTTTTCAATGGCTCTTTGGATATTATTAAATGAAAGTACTGTTCATTTTCCTATAAAGAGGATCAAGTAAATGTTTTATTTGGCATATCTCTAGCTTTCAGTTATAGGTGTCTTCTTGTAACAGAGGAGGTTCTGAGGCATCTGAATTTGTCATATTCTAATGATCCATGACAGTTATGCATCTGGGTTATAGCTGGGGCTTGGTGGGGTGGGGTGGGGTGGGGGGGAAGAAGAAGGAAAGGGAGGAATGAGGCCATCTCTCGCAAGTGCATATTTGGAAGACCCCTATGGCCAACATCAAATACCAGATTATAAAGGGGAAGAGGGCCACTTATTTACATCTGTCTGAAATCGCAGATTCTTAGAAATCATAATATCTAATAGAAGAGACATAGTGATAACAAAGGCATAGTTGTAATGAACAAAGACATAGTCAAAATTATATTTTCAGGTTCATGCTGCAAGCCAAATGAAGAATTCAAAAATGGATATTGGATATCTGCCCCTCTAGACTGATTATAATATCCCTTTTATTTACCTCCAAATTTTTCCCCCTACTGTGATGAATGAAGAAAATGACAGAAACATGGAAAGAATCAGAGGTTTTTTTAAAAAAAGGACATACAAGATAAAAATCCTTCCAAATGCAGCTGTGACAAAATGACAGCTTTGCAAGTCAGTATAGAAAGTAGCTGTAATAATTCAGAGAAATTATTCAGCACTCCAGCAAATACTGCCACGGAATGATGGAGGGGTCTGGCAGGAGAAATTGTCAAAAGACTGGCATCAATCACGGTTAAGTGTGGTGTCTCTGCTGATTACGTGTGTCCTGCAGTGAGCCTGCCAAAACAGAGCTCTGACACCATGATGATACACTGATGGGTGACTGTGCAAGTGATTGATGGAGTGGCCCGCCAGCATCCGGGACTAGAAGGAGTGGATTGCGTTGCTGAGTGTTTCAAATGCAGAGTAATTCTTTGTGATCCAAGCATCAAATCCTTGAAACTGAATGTACACAATGAGAAAGAAGAGACATCCTGTGGCCTGGCTTTGCATATGTGTGAGTTGAATCCTCATTACTTGCTAAAGAAACCAAGGGTTTATAAGATTGGTCTAAAGTATCCCAACAATCTACAAAGAAAAAAACCTTTAGAATTTTCCTCAAGGTTTCTTATTGTGTTTTCTTCATTTTTTTTAATGAACTCAAGAATAATAGCAACTACCATTTTGTGTCATTTATGCCCTATATACTTTATATATTATTTTAAATACCATAGTAGGTAGGTATTAATAATCTCGTTATAATAGCTGTGAAAATTGAGGTCCAGAGAAAATATGCCATTGGACTAAGGCCGCCAGCCTGTAAGTAATGGACTCACCACTGGAATTCAGGCATGTCTGACTCCAGTGACAGTCCTCTGCCCACCCTATCACACCACCTTCTCCAAAAAAGTTGCTTACCATATACTACACACTGGCTCTGTTAAGAGATTATGTAAGCACCAGATGAATACTGAAGCCTTTGTTTGAACTCATTGTTTAAAACAATTAGGTTTTGCATAGACTTGAAAACTCAGAGGTAATCATTCAGTTACAGTAATAGTTCAGTGATAATATCTTGTTGCTAGCTCTATTAACTTCGTCTTCCCATTATGGAACCCAATCTGATCAGGCCCTCTCCAAGTTCTGCATGTGCAACAAAAGTGAGCAGCTGTTGCTCACATACCGGGTAACTGCTTATCAGGCTTATCATGGGCCAGATCATGACTGTCCAATAGAAACAGAATGCAAGTCACAATGCTGGTCACATAATGTAATTTAAATGTTCTAGTAGCTATATTTTAAAACATAAAAAGAAACTGTTGGAATTTACTTTAATAATATATTTTTATTTAACCTGATTTTTCCAAAGGTTATCATTTGAACGTGTGATCAACATAAAAATAAATTATTCAGTTGTTTGGTTCTATGTCTCAATTTGGACTGGCCACATTTCAGGTGGTCGATAGCCACATGTAGCTAATGACTACCATATTGGAGAACATAGTTCTTGATAGTGAATGACTTGGCCTAATTGACACAAGTCCCTATATTCAGACCAAACCTCTACTTTATCTACCACTCCATCTGTTCATGTATCAACTTATCAATACGTTTTTCTAAAAGAATTTGAGGGGAGCTCACACTCCTCTAAATATTCACCTCACCTACCTGTTCTTAGGCTCTGATCATCTCAAACTTCTGAAACCCTGACTTCAACCTAAAGTTGGGACCCCTTTCTCTTCAACCACCTAGCCATTGCCCCACAGATTAGGCAAAGCTCTGAGAAAACTTTCAGCTTTCTTTGTCGCTTAATTTTCCTTTTTGTAATGTTCACTAATCATAAGTGGGTGACTCAATGAATTCTCATTAAGTGAGCTGACATTAAGTAACCAATACCCACATCAAGGAATCTTACCAGCATCCAAGGAATCTTACCTTCTTCCATCCTCTTCTAGTCACTGCCCCCTCCAAGGTAACCATTATCCTGGCTTCTAATACCACAGATTAATTTTGCCTGTTTTTAACATTATGTAAGTGAACTGTTTTAGAGCTTACTCTTTTCTGTCTACTTTCTTTCAGTCACATAATGTGTGTGAGAGTCATCCCTGTTGTATGTAGTTTTAGTGCTTTCATTCTCATTGATTAAAGTATTCCTTTGTATGATAATATAACAGCTTACTCATCTACTCTACTATTGATGGATATTTGGATTGTCCTAGTTTCTGACTACTAAACGTCATGGTGCTATGAACAATTTTTATGTCCTTTGGTAGAAAAGAAAGGTGTGTGTGGGGTGTGTGTGTGTGTGTGTGTGTGTGTGTGTGTGTGTGTGTAGAATTGCTGGATCATAGTAGATGGTGCCTGTGGTAGGTAGAATAATGCCCCTACCCCAAAGATATTAGGTCCTCATCCCTGGAACCTGGAAATTTTACCTGTAAGGAGAAAAGTATCTTGCACATATGATTAAATTAAGGATCTTGAGATGGAGAGATTATCCTGCAGTTCCTAAATGCAAACACACCTATCCTTATAAGAGGGAGGCAGACGGAGACTTCACACACAGAGAAGATGTGAAGACAGAAGCAGAACCAGAAGGCAAAGACTGTCAGTAGTCCCCAGAAGCAGGAAGAGCAAGCAACTGATTCTCTTTCAGAGCCTCCAGAGGGAGTCCAGCTCTGCCAACACCTTGATTTCAGCCCAGTGCTACTGATTTCAGATTGATAGAACTGTCAGAGCTTTTCTTTTTGCTGTTTTAAACCACTCAGTTTGTGATAATTTGTTACGGGACACTAATAATGCTAAGTAGCTTTTCCGATTGACAATTATTTGTTTAGAAGGAAAAAAAAATCTTAGTTCTCTAATTACCAACAATATTAAAATGCAAAGTATAAACTCTACAGAGCAAGGTTTAAAAGAAAACAGTGTATTTTTTTTTAAATTACCATACTGAGGGCTCAGAAGAAAAACATACTCTAAAAATAATTTGCTGAGGGACACAGGTGAAAATTTTGGCAAACTGTCTAGCATCTTCTATAAAATGTAAGAAGAAATAGACTCTATTAAAAGCAACAAACAAACAAGCAAACAAAGAGAGAGAGAGAGAGAGAGAGAGAGAGAGAGAGAGAGAGAGAGATTGATTAAATGCAGAAGAATTGTAAAATAATCCAAATTGAAGCATGTTAAGTAAAATAGTAAAGGGGCTGTGTGGGAACTCTTTGAACTATCTTCACAATTTTTCTGTAAATACAGAACCATTCTAAAATTTAAAATTAAATTTTAAAAAGTCAGAGGGATGGTAAAACAAAATTCAAGATCAAGCTAACGTCTGCTGGGAAGTATGGAGGATGAGATTGGTGATGAGAATGCCTTCAAAAGTATTAGTAGTTGTTATTCAATTAATATATATATAGTCATGTGATGCAGAGTGCAGCGTGGGGAATAGAGTCAATGGAATTGTAACAGCTATATAAGATGTCAGAAGGGTAGTAGATTGGGGGAGAAGGGTTATCACTTTGTGAGGGGTGTAAACGTCTAACTATTACATTGTTTTGTACACCTGAAACTAATAAAAAATAAATTAATTAATTTGAAAAGTATTAGTAGTAGTCAGCTCTTAAGATGGATGTTAAATTATAAATATTCATTTTATTATGCTCAAGATTGTATTTAATCATCAAATTTGTTTTTATGTTAACTATTACATGATAACAGCTTTAAAATGGTATCAGAATAAAAATACACAATTGGTTCAGTAAAGACCAGATCTGATGCTGTGGAAGTAAAACTTTAATACTTTTCTGTGAAGAAATGAAAATAAAAAGATATGAAACATCTTACATACAGAAAATGAAGAGTTAGAGCCTAGAATAAATGCAATAGCCGAAAGAAATCTTTCCTGTGTTGAGAGAAAAGCTATGTATTGAATAAGCTCACTCCAGGCAAAACTAATTATGAGACTTATTTCTAGACACAGACTGGAAAAAATTTTTGAGGCACAAAGATAGAGACAAAGAACTTACGGGTATTCATACCAAATAAAAGATGTTCTAAAAAGAAATAATTTACTACAAACTTCTTTTCTATAACATTACATTCCAGAAAGTAATGGAACAACACCTGGAGTTCTACAGGGAAATGCTATGGCCCAAAAATTACATAATAAAAAATGTCATTCTTATGTAAAAGTAACAGAAAGATATTCTCAGATAATAAAACGCCCACATACCCATCCTGGGGGAAAAAATTACATTATACTCCAATCAATTGAGATTAAGCAAAAACAAGAACTCCAAAAATTGGGAAGTCATAATATGAAAGGTCTGGGTAATAGTCATATTTAAAAATATCTAAATAGTGTTGTAAAGCTGGTTTAAAAAATGAATGCAAAATCAAAAGATAATTATTTCCCAAAAAGTTATATAATATATAAAAACAATTTCATAACTCTTGTCTAGATCTTAAAACCAAATATAAGATCCAGATCGTATATATAATCATATATATGTGATCATAAATATATATCAATGACTCCTAGTAACACTCCTTTGTGCCAGCCCTGATGCACCATTGACTAGAATCCTACTTATCCCTCCCGACCTGTACTCACAACCTCAACACCATGGCCTGCATAAGAGACCATCAGCTATCACTTGTTATACTCTCTTCCTTACCTAAGTCACTTTAGGAAGCTCAAGACTTTGAGGTCATCTTTCTTCACCTGGACACTAATCCCCATTTAGCTCTTTAAATTCCTTAACACTTATCCAACCTCTTACTCTCCTCAACGCCACAAAACCTTCCGGTGTCTACCAATCCCTACGTATTCAGCTCTTTCCTAAATGATTCTTTCTCCTTTTCACAGTAAGACCTGATTCTCTTCTGAGGACACTGCTCCCTGTCATCCCTTCCAAAGAGTAGCTAATTTCACTCCCACACCAGTCAGGGCCACTGGAGTTAGGGTAGATATTCTCTTAAGTAATCATTCTTTGAAGATTTTATCACCTGGCTCATTGTCAATCTCTCCAAAATTAGTCTTTTCATAATTATTGATACCAGCATCAATATCCATGTAGATCAATCCAATAAACTTTTCTTCAATGATAGAAATGTCCTATCTCTGCAAAAATGTGGTAATCACTAGCCACATGTTCTATTGAGCACTTCTAATGTGACTCGTGCAACTGAGGAACTAAAGTTTCCCTTTATTTAATGTTAATTAAATAGCCATATGTGCTAGTGGCTACCATTTTTGACAGCACAGATGTCATTGATAATTTCAGTAGCCAATGCTCTCAGTTCTTTGACCTCTATTCTTCTAAGTAGCTTGTCCTCAGGCATTTACTTTCAAACTCTAGAACACATCATTACCATTAACTGCACCTCCTCCAAAAATTTGATATCACACATCCCAACCACTAACCGTCATTTTCTCTGTTTTCAGGTATCTCCTCATATACTCATTCCAACAATTGCCCAAATTCACCTGAAAATGTGTCTTTAGTTCCCTTGCCTCTCTCTCTCCAAGTAATCTGACAAAATATTTATGCTGAATAAACTTAATTTTCAGTCTATTCCCACCAACACTCAGGTGACTAAATGTGGCTGGTGCACAACACACAACCCTGCTGACCTGTCTCACTTTAACATCATGTCTACCAACCTCAAAGGGGCTTTTATATCTTGCAGTCTTACTACATTTCTCCAGTCCATTCACTGTCACTCTCCCAGGTAATTGTTACATCCTCTCCCAGTTCCTCTAACTTTCAACACCTCCTCTTACTGTTTATTCTCTGATGAAGCTTTGATTCCTATTGCACAGAGAAAATAAGTATTTAACACAAAATTCCTATAATGCATCCACCCACACATCTCCCCATCCACCCGCACTTCTCCCCAAATATTCTGCGTCTGTTTTTATGTTTGAATGTGCAGTGAATTCCAATCCCCTAAAACAATTATCCCTCATATCTCCTGCATCATCAATTTCTCCCTCTCTTCTGGATATTCTCATCAGTAGATAAACAAACTATAATACCACTTACATTAAAAAATAAAAATAAAAGCTTTCTTTGATTCATATTCCCCTTAAGCTATAATCCCATTTCTCTGTTCTCTTTTACAGCAAAACCCTATAAGAGATTTAGTTGTAATTGCTATCTTCATGTTCTCTTTTCAGTTCTCCCTTGAATACATTTTTTTAAACAGGCTTTTGTCTGCAGTACATTCACTTAGCTCATGTAAAGGTATAGAGTGACTCTCGTGTGGCCAAATTTGACTATCACGTCCTGGTTTTCATCATACTTCACCTATCAGCATCATTAATATAGTTATCACTTCTTCCTCCTGAACACTTACTAACTTGGTTGCCGGGATTCCTCTCTTTCTTGGATCTCCTGCATTGCCTTCTTCTTAGTCTCTTCCTGGTCCTTCCTCATCTCCCAAACCCTGACCATGGAATTGCTGCAGAGTTCACTCTTTTGATCTATTTATACGTATCTATTTACACTCACTCCCAGTATCACATGAATCTGATATCCTAGTAACACATGAAAAGTATGACTTTAAATACTGTCTAGGTGTTGACGAATGCCCAAATTTATTTTTCTGGTGCAGAACCTTCCCCTGAAGTCTAGACTCTCATTTCTGTGGCCTTCATATCCAATTGCATGCTCGATATCTCACCTAGGATATCTAATAGGCAATTCACATGTAATACACCCAAATTTGCCCCTCCCGTAGTGTGTATTATCTCAGTTAATGCAAAAACTATCCTCTCAGTTGTTCAGGTCAAAACCCTTAAAGTAAGTCTGTTGAATGCCCTCTCTCTCCTCTCTCTCTCTCTCTCTCTCTCTCTCTCTCTCTCTCTCTCTCTCTCTCTCTCTATCTCCATATATATATGCCAAAAAAATGTATACAAGTGGACACTTTGGTCAACGTTGCTCAAGCAGTAGTTCGCCATAATCAGAAGTGTCTGGACGCTGATGGTAACCACTTTGAGCACCTCTTGTAATTGCAGAAGTCAAACGTGACTTGTATTCATCTTTTGTTATGGGTATATATTGAGTATTACAATTTTAATTCAGTTTTCCTTTCATAAAATGTGTATACATTTTTTTGACACCCTCTGTATTTGTAGTACATCTTCTTTATCCAGTCATCTATCAAAGGACATTTCAGTTATTTCCATGTCTTGGCGACCGTGAATAAGGCTGCAGTGAACATAGGCATATGTATATCTTTATGAATAAATGTTTTCAAAAATTTTTGGTAGATACCCAGAAGAGGGATTGCTGGGTCAGTGATATAATACCAAAAGCAACAAACAAACAAGATAAACAAACAAAAACTCATAGACACAGACAACAGTTTAGTGGTTACCACAGGGTAAGAGGGGAGGGGGCTGGCACAAGAAGGTAAAGGAGGTCAAACACATGGTGACGGAAGGAGATTTGACTGAGTAGTGAACACACAATGCAATATACAGATGATGTATTATAGAACTGTACACTTGAAATCTGTATAATTTTATTAACCAATGTCACCCCAATAAGTTTAATTAAAAAATTGTTTTAAAATAGAAAATATCAATTGACCATAAAAGTGAGGTTTTATTTCTGGACTCTGAATTCTAATCCATTGATCTGTGTATCCTTATGCCAGTATCACACTGCCTTGATTACTGTTGCTTTGTAGTAAGTTTTGAAATTGGAAAGTGTGAGCTCTCCATCTTTGTTCTTTTGAGGATTGTTTTGGCTATTCATACATTTCCATATGAATTTTAGGATTAGCTTTTCAATTCATACCAAAAATATAAATAAATCCAGCTGGGAGTTTGATAGGAATTGCATTGAATCTATAGATCAATTTAGGGAATTCTGCCATCTTAAGAACATTAAATTTTCCAATTCATGAGCATAGGATGTCTTTCATTGATGAAGGCCTTCCTTAATATTTCAGTGCACAAGTCCTGCACTTTTTGTTAAGTTTATTCCTAAATATTTTATTATTTTGATGGTTTTGTAAATGGAATTTTCTTAATTTCATTTTCAGGTTGTTCATTACTTGTGCATAGAAATAGTTTTTATATTCTGTATCCTGCAAACTTTTACTTGTTCTAATGGTTTTTAGTGGATTCCTTAGGATTTTCTAAATGAAAAAAAAAATAGATCATGTCATTTCATATAGAGATAATTTTACTTCTTCCTCTCCAATCTAGGAGGTTTATTTATTTTACTTTCTTCATTATTCTGACTAGAATTTCCAATACAATGTTGAATAAAAGAGGTGAGAATGGATGCTCTTGTTTGTTCCTGATCTTAGGGGGAAAGCTTTCAGTTTTTCACTGTTAAATGTAATGTTAGTTGTGAGTTTTTTATATATGATCTTTATGGTCTTCTAAGTTAAGGAAGTAAGTTTCTTTCTATTCCTAGTTTGGATTCTCTCAAATGCTTTCTTCTGCATCTGTGTTTGTTTTCCCCCTTTATTCTAATAATATGGTATATTATATGAATTTATTTTTGTATGTTGAGCCAACCTTACATTTCTGAGATAACTCTCAGTTGGTAATGGTGTATGATCCTTTTTATATGTTGCTGGATTCTTACGAGATTTAGTCGATTTTCCTGAATGAATATTTCCTCATTTGCTGTATATACTAAGACAATTTCCAGGAATTTAAAATTTTTGTGTTTTACAATTTTCACAAGTTAAATTGTTGTTTTACTAGGGAGAGTGTCCACTAAGATCCTCATTCTGTCATTTTAAAAGATTCCATTTCATTCTTTCTTGTTGTTATATACTCGTAGTATTCAGTTGTATGGTGTACTAAAACATTATATGTTCTATTTTATGAATATTTGATTTGTTTCCAGTTATTTTTGTTAGTATGAATTTTCTGTTCATGTCTACCGAAACTAATGTGCAAGAGTTCTTTAGGGTATAAATATGCACACTTACTCATGAAGTTATAGTGCATCTTCAATTTTTTTTTTTAATAATACCATGTTATCCTATCGTAAGTCATTGTAGTGAGTTCTTATCATTACCCATTTCCAAACACTGGAGATTGTCAGATTTCTTAAATTTTACCAGTGTGGTAGGTATGAAACGACATTGTGTTATAATTTTGTTTTACATATTTGAATATTATTGAGGTTAAGTATTTCTTTTACATTTATTCTAATTAATGTTTTCGCTTTTGTTTTTAGATCCTCACACACACATACTTTATTTTTCCTATTGCATTATTTGAACTTATTGATTTATGTTTTCCATTCTGAAGGTCTTGTTTAAGAAATCCCTATATCAAAGTCACAAATATATGCTGATGTGTTTGCCTCTATGATACAAGCTATAAATATTGGCTTTCACGTTAAAATTTTTAAGCTTTCTAGAATTAATTTTTGGACATGGTTTGAGTTAGGGATTTAATTTATGTTTCGTTTGCTTGTTTTGTTTTTCTCCTTATGGATTACCAATTTTTCCAATATAATTTATTGAATTATTTATTTATTTATTTACCCACTGATCTGCAATACCAGCTTCATAATATAGCACGGTACATTTATACCTAGTTCTGTTTCTACACCCTTTTTTATATCCAATTGGTCAATTTTTCTATCATTGAACCAATATGACACTATATAAATTACTATAACTTTGTAATAAAGACTTGGTCATCTGGTAGTACAAGTTCCTCTGCCTGGTTCCTCCTCAAAATTGACTTCGTTATTCCAATAAGACTTTTATAAATTATAAAATTATGCTGTCATGTTCCAATAAAAATCCTTTTAAATTAGGATTGGAATTATATTGAGTGGGATGAGTCTTCCTATGAATTAATACATTTCTCTCAATTCACATATTTTTAAAAAATTAGTAGATTTTTAAATTTTATTTTTCAGGTTTGGGGAATATTTTGATATTCTTCCTAATGTTTTGCATTTTTTGTTCTTTTTCTAACTTGTAACTTTTTTAGTCAATTTTCTAACTCTTTTAAGAGTTAGAAATGTCATTGATCTTTACACATTGATATGTTGTTATCTATTAACTTTGTTAAATTCCCTTATTGGTCCTACCTATCAGTTTCTTGATTTTCTAGGTAAACAATTATGTCATCTGGACTTAATCATTGATTTACTTTTTCTCTTTTCCAATCCTTATGCATTTTCTTTTCTTTCTCTCTTATTGCACTCAGATTGACTAAAAGTGACGATAGTTGGCATCTCTCCTTTGTTCCTCATTTTAAGGAGAATTCTTTTAACTTTTCATCATCATGCATGATCTTTTCTGTAAAATATTTGTAGTTATTTTTTTTCAATTTAGAAAATTCTCCTCTGTTCCCAGTTCTCCAGCTAATTATTAGCAATGGTAAAACTCTGGTTCTTAGACAGTTTTTCTCCTTTATTCTGTTAATGTAGTGAATTACATAATTTTTTGTTTTGTTTTGTTTTAATTAAAGTTTATTGGGGTGACAATTGTTAGTAAAGTTACACAGATTTCTGGTGTACAATTCTGTATTACATCATCTATATATTCCATTGTGTGCTCACCACCCAGAGTCAGTTCTCCTTCCATCACCATATATTTGAACCCCTTTACCCTCATCTACTACCCTCCCCCTTACCCTCTGGTAACCACTAAACTATTATTGTCTGTGTCTATGAGTTTTTGTTTCTCATTTGTTTGTCTTGTTTTCTTCTTTGTGGTTTATATACCACATATCAGTGAAATCATATGGTTCTCTGCTTTTTCTGTCTGACTTATTTCGCTTAGCATTATAATCTCAAGGTCCATCCATGTTGTCACAAATGATCCTATTTCATCTTTTCTTACAACCGAATAGTATTCCATTGTGTATATATACCACAACTTCTTTATCCATTCATCTATCGAAGGACATTTTGGTTGTTTCCATGTCTTGGCCACCGTAAATAAAGCTGCAATGAACATTAGAGCACATTTGTCTTTATGGATAAATGTTTTCAGATTTTTTTTAGTAGATACCCAGGAGAGGGATTGCTGGGTCGTATGGTAATTCTGTTCAAATTTTTTGAAGAACCTCCACACTGCCTTCCATAGCAGCTGCACCAGCTGCATTCCCACCAACAGTGTATGAGGGTTCCTTTTTCTCCACAGCCTCTCCAACACTTGTTACTATTTGTCTTGTTGATCACAGCCCGTCTAACTGGGGTGAGGTGATATCTCATTGTGGTTTTTATTTGCATTTCTCTGATGATTAGTGATGTTGAGCATTTTTTCATATGTCTATTTGCCATTTGTATGTCCTCTTTGGAGAAATGTCTCTTCAGGTTGTCTGCCCATTTTTAAATTGGGTTGTTTGTTTTTTTGTTGTTGAGTTGCATGAGTTCCTTGTATATTTACCCCTTATCGGAGGCACTGTTTGCAAAAATCTTCTCCCATTCAGTTGGTTGCCTCTTTATTTTGTCAATGGTTTCTTTTGCTGTGCAAAAACTTTTGAGTTTGATACAGTCCCACTCATTTATTTTAGCTTTTACTTCCCTTGACTTTGGAGTCAAATTCATAAAATGCTCTTTGAACCCAAGGTCCATAAGATTAGTACCTATGTTTTCTTCTATGCAGTTTATTGTTTCAGGTCTTATACTTAAGTCTTTGATCCATTTTGAATTAATTTTGGTACATGGTGACAGATAGCAGTCCAGTTTCATTCTTTTGCACATGGCTTTCCAATTCTGCCAGCACCATTTATTGAAGAGGCTTTTTTTTCTCCATTGTATGTTATTTGTTTCTTTGTCAAAAATTATATGTATTTGTGGATTTATTTCTGGGTTCTCAAGTCTACTCCATTGCTCTGTGTGTCTGTTTTTCTGCCAGAACCATGCTGTTTTGATTATTGTTGTCCTGTACAAGCTAATGTCAGGGAGTGTGATACCTCCAACATTATTCTATTTTCTTAGGATTGCTTTGGCTATTCACAGTCTTTTGTGGTTCCATACAAATCTGATGATTTTTTGTTCTATTTCTTTTAAAACTGCCATTGGGATTTTGATGGGGGTTGCATTAAATCTGTATATTGCTTTGGGCAATATGGCCATTTAACTATGTCGATTCTTCCAATCCATGAGCCTGGAATGTCTTTACATTTTTTGTGTCTTCTTCTATTTTGTTTAAAAATGTCTTATAGTTTTCAACATATAGGTCTTTCACATCCTTGGTAAGTTTATTCCCAGATATTTTATTCTTTTTGTTGCAATTGCAAAAGGAATTGTTTTTTTTTTTTTTTTTTTTTTTTTTTTTATTTCTTTTTCTGAGATTTCATTGTTAGTATGTAGGAATGCAATGGACTTTTGTATGTTGATTTTGGAGCTGGCAACTATACTGTATTCATTTATTGTTTCTAATAGCTTTTGGTGGAGTCTTTAGGGTTTTATATATATTGCATCATGTCATCTGCAAAGAGTGACCCAGTTTAACTTCTTCATCCCCAATTTGGATGCCTTTTATTTCTTTCTCTTGCCTGATAGCTCTGGCTAGCACTTCCAATACTATATTGAAAAGCAGAGGTGATAGGGACAGCCCTGTCGTGTTCCTGAACATAGAGCAAAAGGCTTTACTTTTTCACAGTTAATTATTATATTAGCTGAGGGCTTGTCATATATGGCCTTTATTATGTTAAGGTATTTTCCTTCTATACCTGTTTTATTAAGTGTTTTAATCATAAATGGATGTTGTATCTTGTCAGACACTTTTTCTGCATCTATTGATATAATCATATGATTTTTGTCCTTTATATTGTTTATGTGATGTATCACATTGATGGATTTGCGGATGTTGAACCATCCTTGTGCCCCTGGGATAAACCCTCATTTGTCATGATGTATAATCTTTTTAATGCATTGTTGCATGCGATTTACTAGAATTTTGTTTAGGATTTTTGCATCTGTATTCATAAGAGATACTGGTCTGTGGTTTTCTTTTTTTGTGTTATCCTTATGAGGTTTTGGTATCAGGGTAATGTTGGCCTCATAAAATGAGTTAGGGAGTACTGTCTCTTCTTCAATTTTTTGGAAGAGTTTGTGCAGGATTGGTATTAGATCCTCTTTGAAGGTTTGGTAGAATTCACTAGTGAAGCCATCTGGTCCCGGACATTTGCTTTTGGGAAGGTTTTGGATGACTGATTCAATTTCGTTACTGGTGATCAGTCTGTTTAGATTTTCCAGTTATTCATGGTTCAGCCTTGGAAGGCTATATGTTTCTAAGAACTTGTCCATTTCTTCTAGGTTGTTGAATTTGGTGGCATATAGTCCTTCATAGTATTCTTGGATGATCCTTTGTATTTCTGTGGTGTCCCTGATAACTTCCCCTTTTACGTTTCTGATTTTGTTAATCAGTGTCTTCTCTCTTTTTATCTTAGTAAGTCTAGCCAAGGGTTTGTCAATTTTGTTAATCTTTTCAAAGAACCAGCTCTTTGTCACATTAATTTTTTCTATTGTCTTTTTGTTCTCTATTTCATTTAGTTCTGCTCTAATTTTTGTTATTTCCTTTCTTCTGCTGACCTTGGGTTTTACTTGTTCTTCTTTTTCTAGTTCTTTAAGGTGTAACATGAGGTTATTTATTTGGGAGTTTTCTTGTTTCTTGAGATAGGCCTGTAATGAGATAAATTTCCCTCTTAAAATTGCTTTCGCTGCATCCCAAAAATTTTGGTAGGATGTATTTTCATTGTCATTTGTTTCTATGTATCTTTTGATCTCTCCTCTAATTTCTTCTTTGACCCAGTCCTTCTTTAAAAGTATGTTGTTTAATCTCCATGTATTTGTGTTTTTTCCCGCTTTCTTTTTACAGTTGATATCCAATTTCAAAGCCTTGTGATCAGAGATTATGCATGGTATGATTTCAATCTTCTTAAATTTGTTGAGACTGATTTTATGTCCCAATATATGGTCTATCCTTGAGAATGTTCCATGTACACTAGAAAAGAATGTATAGTCTGATGTTTTAGGATGAAGTGCCCTATAAATGTCAATTTTGTCCATTTCATCTAATGTGTCATTTAGGGCTACTATTTCGTTATTTATTTTCTGTTTGGATGATCTATTGATAGCTGTCAATGATATATTTAAGTCCCCTAGTATAATTGGGCTTTGGTCAATTTCTCCCTTTAGTTCTGTTAGTAGTTGCTTGGTGTATTTCGGTGCTCCCTGATTGGGGGCATAAATATTGATGACTGTTACGTCTTCTTGTTGTACAGTCCCCTTCACCATTATGAAATGTCCATCTTTGTCTCTTGTTATCTTTTTCACCTTGAAGTCTGTTTCAGCTGATATCATTATGGCTACATCTGATTTTCTCTGGGTACCATTTGCTTGGAGTGTCAATTTACACCCTTTCACTTTGAGTCTATTCTTGTCCTTGTAGCTGAGATGTGTCTCTTGGACACAGCATATGGTTGGGTTTAGTATTTTTATCCAATTTGCTACTCTGCCTCTTTATGGGTGAGTTCAATCCATTTACATTTAGGGTGATTATTGATGTGTGAAGATTTCCTATCATTCTATCTCTAGTTTTCTGGTAAGATTGTGTCTCCATTGTTTCTTTGCCCTTTTGTTGTCTACTATTTCTGTGTGGTAGTATTTCTATGATTTTTCCCTCTGTTTCTTGTTTTATTACAGTATATATTTCAGCTCTGGGTTTTTTTTTTGTTTTTTTTTTTTTGAGTGGTTACCATTTAGTTTATGTAAAAGAAAGTCTGATATTTAGAGTATTCCATTTTCTTCAGCATCCTTATTTTCTCCATTCTCATATTCTCGTTCAGGCCTTTACTCTCCCCCTTTTTATGTTTTGGTTGCCACGAATTGTCCCTGTTGATGGTGGTCAAATAGCATCCTTTAGTATTTCTTGTAGTGCAGGTCGTGTATTAGAAAATTCCCTCAGGTTCCATATGTCTAGAAAGGTCTTTATTTCTCCTTCATATCTAAAGAATATCTTTGCTTGGTATATTATTCTTGGCTCATAATTTCTCTCTTTCAATAGTTTGAATATTTGGTTCCACTCCCTCCTGGCTTGTAGAGTTTCTGCTGAAAAGTCTGATGATAATCTAATGGGCTTTCCTTTGTAGGTTACCGTCTTTTTCCCCCTGGCTTCCTTGAGGATTTTTTCTTTGTCATTGATTTTTGATAGCTTCAATACAATGTGCCTTGGAGAAGGCCTGTTGGGGTTGAGGTAATTAGGTGTTCTATTTGCTTCTTGGATTCGAGGATCCAGTTCTTTCCACAAGTTTGGGAAGTTTTCATCGACTATTTGTTTGAATATACTCTCTGTTCCCTTCTCTCTTTCTTCTCCTTTTGGTATGCCCATTATTCTTATATTGCTCTTTCTGATGGAGTCAGAAAGTTCTTGTAGAGTTCTTTTATTTCTTTTAAGTCTCAAGTCTCTTTCTTCTTCCATCTGTGTAATTTCCAGGTTTCTGTCTTCGATGTCACTGATTCTTTCCTTCATCTGGTCAACTCTACTACCTAACCTGACTATTTCATTCTTAATTTCTTCTATTGAGTTCTTAATCTCCAGAAATTCTATTTGGTTCTTTTTTAAAATTTCAATCTCTTTGGTAAAATGTTCATGTTATTCTTTGACTGTATTTCTGAGTTCATTAAACTGCCTTTCTCTGTTTTCTTGCATCTCATTGAGTTTTTTCAGAACTGCAATCTTGAATTCTCTGTCATTTAAGTCACATATTTCCATATCGTTAAGTGCATTTTCTGGAGACTTTTCACTTTCTTTCTGAGCTGTCTTGTTGCCTTGGTTATTCATGGCAATTAATGATTTATTGTTTCTCTTCCTAGACTTCTACAGGAGTCGTTTCTGCAATAGATTGATAGGAAGTGGTCTTTCTTTTGTTTTCCAGTATGTGTTTGTAGAATGTTTTGTTTCCTCTCTGACTGCAGCCTTTTTTTTTTTCTGTTACACTGTACTGTTATGTTTTCTCTACACTATTCCAGCTTCTCACACAATGGGGGGATTCCCTGGAATGCAGGCTTCTCCTCTGTTAACAGTTCGCCTGGGTCCAAGGATACCGGGTCCGTGTATGGATGCGGAGAGCTTTTGAAGTTCAAAAGCTCTTCCTGTACCAGATTCAGAGCCCGTGTTTCAGCAGTCCTGTTTACTTCTACAGGGATCTGCCCAGATAGGTGGGGACAGTGGTGGGGTGGGTTGTGAAAGCTGGCCCAGAGCAATGGCGGCGACCACCAACACAGCCAGTCCCGCTTTCACAGCTCCCTCCCTTTGCCAGAACTGGTTGGGATGCAAATCTGTGTCTGTGGACCACAGTTCTCAGAACTGCAAATATTCTGTTCTTTTGATCTGACACTGCTACTGTTCCACTCAAGCACTGGGCAGGTGGGGACTGGGCGAGCTCTGGGAGGGTAAGTAGGGGGCAGCTAGTCTCAGAGCCTAAGGCTTCCATTCTCTGCAGCAGTGAGGGCTTAAACCACCATTTTCAGCCTTCTTCCCTCAGTCTTTGCTCCAAAGTCTCTGCCGTGAGTGTTGGGTTCAGCCATGTTATATGCTGGCCCCTCAGCTCTGTGGGCCATAAATGGAGCCCTAGCACCGAGTTCTTCCCTCTCCTGCAGCTGCAGTAGTTCTGGGATGCAGCGAGCTCGGAGTACTGAGCTAGGTCTGCGTCGTGCACCTGACCAGCCCTGTGTCCACACTTATCCCTTTCCTCCTCCCCTGCTCGCGCAATTTGCCCACCTTTAGGTGAGTTCTGTAGTGAGCCTCTTCATCTTGCCTGTCTGCTGTGTAGGGAGTCCTTTGTGGAGTTATAGTTATTCAATTTGTTGTAAATCCCAGGGGAGATTTCCAGAGGCTCACCTCACGCCACCATTTTGATGACGTCTCCCATAATTTTTATTACATTGATCTAATTATAAATTCTTGACATTGAACCAACTCAGTCATGATTTGTTACAATTTTTATACATTTCTGCATTTTATTTGGTAATATTTTTATTTCATCTACATTAATGAGTGTGATTGACCTATAATTTTCATGTCTTGTATTGTTCTTGTGTCTGGATATCATACCAAGTTTGTGCCAACCTCACCAAAAGGGAATCTTTCCTCTTTTTTCTGTTGTCTAGAAGCACTTGTGTAAGATTGTAATTCTTTGACCACACAATGTTTGTCAGAATTTGACCGTACGATGTTTGTAAAAAGACTTTAAAATTTTCAGTCTGTTCTTTTAATGATTGGAGCAATATTAGCCTTTTATATTTCTTTTTGAACCCATATGAACAGTATATTTTCCAAATATTTGTCCATTATGCCAAAAATTTTAAATATTTATTTCTATAAAATTGTTCATAATATTATTTTCTTGTTTTTTAAAGTTCTGTTCCCTATGTAGTTATGACACTTTTCATTCTTGGTATCATTATTATTTTGTACTCCCCTTTATTTTTCTTGATTACTCTCGCTAAATGTTGGTCAATCTTATTGTACTTTTTAAAGATCTATTAATGTTGTTGATATTCTCTACTTCTTTAATTTATGCTGTGAAATTTATTATCGTTTTTATTCTTTCTCTTTTTTTGCGGGGGGTATTAATTTTGTCGTTGTTGTTACTTCCTAAGTTGAATATTTGGCTCATTCTTTTTCAGCCTTTCTTATTTTCTAATATAGGCATTTAAGACTATAACTTTCTTTCCAACTTCCACTTTAGTAGTAGCCCTTAAAATGTTTATAAGCAGTATTTTCAGTATCATTCAATGATAAGAATTTTCTATCTTCCATTGTGATTTATTTAAAATTTTTTATTTGTAACTCTGAGATTTTTAAAGTTGTTTTGAATTGTACTGGAATTCTTTTGGGTTCAGAGAAAGCTATCTTTCTAATAATTCATTGAGGATAGCTTTGTGGGAAATGTTTCCTTAGTGCTCTTTCCTTGTTTTTTTCTGTCATTCACAGGCTGGACAAAAATCTCTTTCCACTTCTGGCTTGTCTCCTTTCTCTAATCCCCATCTCACTCTTGACAGCATCTGTAATAAAATATTTTGAGGTCCTCACAGCTGTGTGTCCCTTCTATAATCTCTTAGCTTTCCTCTATTGCCCAGTGTCTCCATCAGTCAAAGGCTATGCCAGAACCTGACCTAAAAATCTCTGGGCTTAGACATGATGATCTTCAACCATAATGGCTTATACCTCCAATTTTTGTTTTCAATACTTTGCAAAGTTTTACATCTAGTTCTATTTCCCTATCGCAACTCCCTCTCTTGGGTCCTGATCAGCTCAACTTCTCTAACCTTAATGCTAGTTTCATATATAGTTGGAAATACCTACCCACCTCTTCACTTCCCCGCCCCCCCCCAAAAAAAAATAAAAACTCACACAGACACACTTTGCAGTTTAACTTATTTTCCATGGCTACCCACTGGCCACATCCTCTCTATATTTCTGTCTTTAGCCGTCGTTCCAGGTTTCTACAGTCTGTTCCTTGCAGTTCTCCATACCCACAATCCTTTATTCTTTCATTCTTTCTGTTTGTTTCTATTCCTTTATTCTGCATGGATACTAAATGTTAAAGCCTAAATTTTCCTTAATTCTAGGTCTTATTATCAGTATGCACTACTCTAGCACTTTACAAATATTAATTAAGCCAATACTTACTACTACTCCAGGGATAGGTACTAGTATTGTCATCCCCATTTTATTGTATAACTGTGGTAGCTGAGGCAAGGGAGGGTAAATAAATTGTCCAAGGACAGACAGCTAGTTCGGTGGTGTCACTGGGATTTGAACTCAAGTAGTCTGGGTCTAATAACCCTGCTCTCAAATGCTACCTGACCATACCTTTGTGAAGCCCTCTCTTGCCACTACTCAGAATTGTTCTCTTCCTCCTTTGAGTTCCCATTGAACCTTATTTGTTTATTTCTTGTAAGTTATTTTAGTGTATATTTCCTCTGCAAACTCATGGACTCCCCAAGGGCACAGAGTGTTCTTGATTTTTTCCATTCCCAGAACCAACTGTCAGGTTGTGTATAGAGTAACCATTCAAAAAATGCTTATTGAGATTATTCTGCTAAGCAAAATAAGTCACACAGAAAAAGTCAAGAACAATAGGATTTCACTGATATGTGGTATATAAAAGTGAAAACAACAAAAGAGTAAGACAAACAAATGAAGAAAGAAAAACTCAAAGACACAGATAATAGTTTAGTGGTTACCAGAGGGGAAGGGAGGAAGGGGTGATAGATGAGGGCAAGTGGGATCAAATATATGGTGATTGAAGGAGAAATGATTCTGTGTGGTGAACACACAATGTGAGATATAGATGATGTATTACAGAATTGTACACCTGAAATCTGTGTAACTTTACTAACAGTTGTCACCCCAATAAACTTTATTTTTTTTAAGTGCTTATTGACTAAAGGAAGACCTTAATCAAGAGGCCTCTCAGAATCTTTTCCACTCAATTCTACATAGCTCTATCCTGTCACTTTGACTCACTTCCTCACCTCTTCCTCTTGTAACTTCATGATATACACTGTAGGCCCTTAAGCAACCTGGGAGCAGAACTATTTCTGTATTGATCACTGTTGTGCTGAACTGTAGTATAGTCACCTTTTCTACGTGAGGAACTAGGGTCTCTTTCCATCTTGGTAGCTGATTAGAGTTAGCCAAAGGAGAAACTTGCATGAGATTTGGAAGACACAATGAAGCAGCGGTCATTATTCTCAGAAAGTCTTCTTGGCAATCAGACACTGTCATGGAATGATGCAGAGAAGACCAGTAGGTCCTAGCTTGTCCCAACTCTCCTCTCTCTGCTCCACATCCAGTCATTTCCTGGCCATGATGGTCATGTTGCTGAGCAGCAGACCAGACCGCCCACATGCTCTACACGAAAGCGACAGCGCTCCCCCTTCTCAGTCTCTCTTCAGCAACAGGTTGTGTTCAGCTTCTTGGATTTCCATGCAAGCTCCAACTTTTCCAGGCATGCCAGTGTCAAGGAGAACTTGTTAGTGACTCAGTCTCTGATATTCCAACTGTCCCTTTCCAGCCCTTTGCTTCCCCAGCTCCTCCCACATTTGAACAAGGTGCAGATACACATGCAGTATCTCTAGCTTGAGAGAGAGAGAGAGAGAGAGAGAGAGAGAGAGAGAGAGAGACCTGGCATAAGTAGGTGAATAAATGAATGAATGTGAATGTATATACTGATTTAATTCCCCTATCAGATTGTTTGACACTTAAGATCAGGAACTACATCTAAAGACTATTAAATATCTTTTACAGTACTAAGTTAGTATTTGTTAATCTTTAAAATGACACATGGAAGAATCAGAAATGATGATAGACCCTGATAAAGAGATAAAAGGTACAAGCAAAACATAGTTTGTAGACTTTTATGTGACATAATTGAGCCCCAAGAAAAGACCACTAAATTCTATAGATTCAAATAGAAACGCAAGGTGAATCAGACTTTGGAAAAATGATCACACCATAAAACTAATGTAGGATACAGTTAGGCCAACCAACAACATTATAAAGAGATTCTCCTCTTTATTTGGATTTTCCAAATAATCCAGAAATAAAATTTCCGTGGGTTTCTTATATATAGATAGATTTCACATCCAAAGTGTCAAATTATGTCCCCTTTTTCTTATGCTGTTTTTCTATCTGTGAATAACTTGGAAGAGAGAAATCTGTAATAGGAGAATTGGGTACCTTGATTGGAAAATATACATGTTATAAACCTTTTGAAAATTTAATTCTAAGACTTTAGACTTTAGATTGTAGTCAGTCTTTCTTTTCTTTTCTTTTTTTTTGCTTAACTGCCGTGGTACCCACCCAGACATTTGATCACTGAACAAGTGTGACGTGTTTAAGAGGTACACTTAATTAAATGAGGATTTAACAGGAGCACTGGTATGTGACGTTTCTTTTTGAACTACATAGAAAAGAAAAAGCCAAAACCTATGGTAATGTGACATTTAAGTTGCAAATTCAAACTGAAAAAAAAAAAAATTGAAAGTATAAAATTATGGTTGTCATAGTAATTCTAGCTAAACCACAGTATCAGAGTGTATTTCCTGAGACTCATTTACACTATAGTCTTTTATACTACATATTACATAATATGTATATTTTAATGTTACACGGTGCATGATTTCTACTAATGTATGCATTTACATGAACACAAAAAAGCTTTGTTTACATATTTAGCTGTAGTTCACATACTAAAAGATAAATCTAAAGACTGTTTCTAAATTCATGCTAAAATTTTAAATTCTGGATATAATTTATTTAGTGTGTCTTCCTTTCCTATCACTAGAACATGATATTTGGAGTAATCCATTCAACAGTATACGGGATGTCTCATTTGGCTTCATTGATATTCATATCAAAGCCCTCTGAGGTGAAAAGGGGATATTTAAAAATGTACAGAATGCTAGATTCTTTAATCCCAGTTGACTTTTTTATCATTTCTACATACCTCATTATACATTGCATGCCAGGTACTTTAAGGACCCTTCCAGCCTGGAAATTCTATGAGCCTATGATTCTCTCAAGTTATAGACTTCTTTCTCAAAAAACACCCCATCATTTCTCCAATCGTTGTTCCACTATCCCCTGATGAATACTTTTGAAATCTCATTTATTTTTGTAAGACAAGACAAAATTGGAACATCCCTCAGGCAACCAATAATAGTATGCATATCATATCTTTTTTTCCTGCACTGTAAGTTGTGTTTTTCTTAGGGCAAAACTTGATAGAAAAGCCAAGATTTTTGTGAATAACTTGAAGGCAAATTATTATAGCTCACACCTTCCGAGCTTCAAAACATCTCAGCCAAGAAAGTATATAGCCCTAAATATACAATTTTTGCTGCATTCTAGCAAACAAACCTTACTAAGGAAAGGATTTTCCAATGTCCCTGTTTCTTTTAAGCATTATTCCAACTAAACATCCTCCTCTTCTAAAGGGAGATAGCAGGGCCAGGCATTCTCAGCTTAAACCAAATCCAGCCAGCATGTAGTTGACCTTGGCATTCTGTTCATTCATTTCACTTATCTCAGTGTATTGTAGTTCTGTGTTTATTCATCTCTCTCTCCCACGTAGAACTCAGGGTTCAGACCTTATCCTGTTTTTTAATTTTTTTATTTTGCATACCATTGCATCCTGGCCACTTCACAAAGAGACACATAATAAGCATGCGGATATATATTTGTGGAATGAGTTAATTAATGATTTATGACATATTAAGCCT
This sequence comes from Rhinolophus sinicus, assembly GCF_057876585.1. Lineage (NCBI taxonomy): Eukaryota > Metazoa > Chordata > Mammalia > Chiroptera > Rhinolophidae > Rhinolophus > Rhinolophus sinicus. Next base: position 42,834,673 of record NC_142516.1, on the reverse strand, counting down.
CATCTCCCAGCATGGAGTTCATAGTAGACACTGGGTAAATTTTGGGTGAAGAAAGAGGGAAAGAAAGACTGTAGCAGCTCTCTGATATGAGTGGAAAAGTTCTTTAGGACATCCAAAGGAGAAATACTACTCCAAAGGAAATCATAAATACCAGCGACCATTGGAGTATTCGCTGTTTTAAGAATGTAATATATTTGGCACTGTTTTCTGAGATCCTAGTGGCTTATACCTAAATATTCATGGAAATATCTAAATACAACTGTTTTCTTATGTAGGGTTTTACAAGTCTCAGCTCATATTTGGTTTGGATGTTGAGAAACGCCATTTTGTTGTGTCCACATTTTTGGCTACATCAGGGCCATTTTGTTTTCATTTGCCCTGTGTTCTCTGCTAGTGATACATTCCACAGATTGAAAGAGCACTCCAGGCAGAAACAGTAATGAGTTAACATTGTCTAAAAGAGCACTGGACCAAAAGTCACCATTTCATAAAATGAGAGATCTGCAAGCATTTGAAAATCAGGAGACAGGAACATATTTTAAAAGCAGTTTCTGCTTGGTGGAGGGTCAAGGATTCAAGGTAGGGGGTAGAGATAGATAGCAAGTTTATTCTTCTTCCTTTCAAAGGCATCCACATGCAGTCTTTGCTTTATTCTAAGTTTGTTATAAATACATTGGATACTTCCTACATTCCTCTGTGATTCTTCATTCTTTACGAGTATTAACTCATTTGATCCACACAACATCATTACTAATACAGCGATTTGCTTAGTCAGTATCCATTTCCCCCTTTCTTCCATATAAATAATACCATGATTTTGTCTGAGGATGCTAATGGCTAAGTTAGTAAAATTCCCAGCCTCCCTTGTGTGGTCATATGATACAGGTCTGTCCATTGAGATAAGAGACAGAAGTTTTGGGACAGGCTTGCATCACCAAATAATAAGGTTGAACTATCCAAGAGAAGACTGCTATGCTTTACCTCTTTCACATTCCCCATCATTCTTCCTGGACTTTGAATATTTGTAGATGCAGAAATCACGGAGGCCATGAGAATAAAAGTCACATATTTGTTCCACCAATTAAGAATAGTGACACAAAACTAAGGAAAAGTTTTGGAACATAGATGGTCTCTTGGAGCCATTGCTGCAGCCCTGGACTTCCTACTGCTAACTTTTTGCTACCCTAGAAAAATAAACACTATTTGAATAAGCCACTGAACTCAAATATCCACTGATAGAAGTAGGTACTATTTAAATCCCTACGTTTCTAGTGAGGAAATGAGGCACAGAGAGATTTAGTAACTTGGCAAAGATATCTCAGATAGTAAGTAGAGAGACTACGGTAAGAGCCCAGGCCAATGGCTCCTGGACCCTTGTTTCCAGCATCCTGGGCTGTGCTCTATCAGCTTTGTACCTTCAGATCCTCAGGGCCTTTGCACATTCTTCAAACCCTGTACCACTCATTCTACTTCCTTGGTTCCAACATAGGGAAAAACAAAAAAGTTAATGTCCACAACATGCTTCAAGCATTCAGTCTTAAGATAGAGAAAACTATTTCAGAAAGAAATCACTCATGATATTTTCCTCTAAGAAGCATGTGAAAGTTTTAAACAAAGTTGTAAACCAATAGGCTACACAGATCTGTCTTACAATGTGCTCGGGAGGAATAAACTGTAAATGAATGAAAATGTCTCTCATTTCCAAGGACTAAATCACTGTCTATCATTAAGATCGTTGAGTTCCAAGGTGGTGCCTGTAGAGCTGAGGCTTAGAGTTGTCAGTCTTCAATCATCACGCTCTCAATCTTTTCTCTCTTAGCGAAGTTTGAAGTGGAGATGCACTGGCTCTGCCTCTCAATACAAATTGTTTTAATTGCTTATTAAAATTGGAAATGTACAACAGAAAAAAGCAAGAGGAATGCACATTTTCTGTTAGCAGCCTTTCTTCCAGGAAAGCCCACAGCCCATGCATATGTAACCTTACGAACTAGAACATGAGAGGGGCCAACAGGCATGGAAATAGGCTTAATCCACCCACTGACTCTGAGAAGCATTCCAGAGTGGTCATTGGCTGTTTGAATGACAGTCTTTTACAATTCAAATTACTCTTCTATTCAAGTAGAACATTTCTGAGTACTAGGATTAAATTCCAGGTGATTTTGTTAGAAAGAGCTCAGAGCAGCATTTCCCAAAGGGTCTAATGGTCAAATTTAGGAAATACTGTATTTTGTAGAAATTCACAATATACATGAGCATATTAAAGATTTTTTAAGGTTTCTGCAACCCAGGGACAGGTTTGGCATCATTCAATACATTTAAACATATTGGGGGGAGATATTAACCTACACAGAAATGAGGGACATCATGTCTGTACCTCATTGGGTTAATGCTTACATTAACACTTTTATACGCTTCCTCCACTCTCAGCCCCCACTCCTAAAGTCTTTAGCTATGCAGAAATGTTGAATCAATTACAGTCGATTCTTGTTTTTTTGCAGATTTTGTATTTGCGAATCTGCCTACTCACTAAAATTTATTTGTAATCCCCAAATCGATACTCACAGCACTTTTATGAACATTTTCAGACATACACAGAGAGGCAAAAAAATTGTCACCCAGTGTGTGTGTTCCCGGCTGAGGTGAGACAAGGAGAGGCTCTGCCTTCTCATTGCAACTCTCATGCTGTAAACAACTGTCCTTTTGCAGTCTAAGTGCCATGTGTTTTGCATTTTTGTGCTTTTTGTTGATGATTAGTTGTTTTAATGGGTCCCCAAGTGCAGTGCTGAAGTTCTGTGTAGTGTTCCTAGGGGACAAGAAGGCTGGGGTGTGCGTTGCAGAGAACATACGTGCGTTACATAAACTTCATTCACACACGAGTTATTGTGCTGTTGGCCTAATGTAAAATATAAGCATATATATTATACATATGTATAATACACATAATGGTAATGAATCAATAATATATCTTAAATAAGGTGTCCTTAAGAAGAAACACACACAAAACTAGGTTATGTATTGATGGGCTGACAAAAATGTGAGCAGAGACTCACAAGAAGCTAACCCTGTATTTCTCCTATGAGCAATGGCTCAGTATTTGCTAACTCAGTGTTCATGACAGCTTTATAAAACCTATCTACCACAAACAGTGAGAACCGATTATATCGTGTACATAGGTAATCAGATTTTAAAATTTCTTCAATACATAAGAACAAGGAATGGATAGCAAGATTTTATATAATGCTCCCCATCTTCAGGACATTTTATTTAAGAGCCGTGATGCAAACAAAACTGCAACATTCACTGAGTACTCACTATGAGCCAGGAACCATGTTAAGTTCTTTACATGTATTTGCTCACTGAATCCTTAGAACAACTTGTGAATTAGGAACACGTTATTGTCCATCTTTGACCTGAGGAAACTGAGACACAGGGAAGTTAAGCAACCTGACCGTAGTCACATAGTTTGTAAGGAGCAGAGCTAGGCTTTACACTCAGGCTGCCTCCAAAACCACACACATACACATGATATTATACAGCCTATGAGAAGAGAGGTAGGCAACAAGATGCATTTTGGTCGTGAACTCAGACAAAATAAATCAAAACATTATGTTCAAAATGGTAAATACCTGCTTAGGGGGGTAACTAACACTGGAATTGTTTCAACTGAAGAGATTTCAATGGCCATGATGATGTCTGGAGCTGTTATAAATGCTGGAGGGTGCTAAGCGTCAAAGCTGGATTTTATTCACGTGGGGTTCTGAGAATGAACGTACTGCAAGTTAGGGCATATTTAGATCAGACTATCTTTGAACAATAGAAGACTCTGTGGATGAAGGACCAGGGTTCGAATTCTTCTCAGTCGCTGCTACTGCTTTTCTTATCCACTTTACCTGCACAGAAACTCAGTGGGAGACCCACAGCAGTCAGAGCAGGGGTGTGAAGAAGATGGGGAAAGGAACGTGCTTTAGGTGCCACATTCTCCCTTGTTTGTTCCCTAACCCCTGCCTACACTCCACTAGCCATCCTTTCATGAAAGTCTTCATCTGAACCATCAAGAGTTAATTCTATTTCTGCCATCACACTGAATGAGGCCTGCTCTTAAGACCTTATTCAAAAGTGACTTTCCATCTCTTTCCTTTTCCCTCCTAGAGGCCTCCTGTAATGTTGGATACACACCAATATTCTGCCTAACTCGGCAATCCTTGTTTGAGTATCATCTCTTTGTGGGTAGATAGCATGCTCGATACTCCTCTGCAGCCCTCACAGCACTTAGCACATAGCTGGACACTTAGTGCCCAAACACTGGTTGATGAGTGAATGGCTGATAACATGAGTGAATGACCCTACCATGGGCCTTGCATCAAGCGTCTCATTGGCTGCTTTTTTACTTCGGCACTCTTTATTTTGTAGTTTTAACTCAGTTGAGATGTTTCCCCCCAAATCTCTGATATGGCACAATAGAGATAGAAACCGAAACTTAAAAGGCTATATGTATTGTGGTGGTCAGAAGAAAGGTCCCCCAAAGATGTCATGTTCTAATTAACCCCCAGAACCTGTGAAAATGTTTGGCTTCCTGGTAAAGGATAATTAAGGTTGCTAATTAGTTGACCTTGAGATGGGGAGGTTATCCTGGATCATACAGGTGGGCCCAATGTTACCACAGGGTATTTGAAAGTGAAAGGGGGAAGAAGTAGGAAAGTCAGTACCAGAAGCTGAGAGAAATGTGAGGATGCTACATTGCTGTCTTTGAAGGTGGAGGAAGGGACCACAGGGAAGGAATATGGGTGGGCTGTAGAAACTGGGAAAAAAGGAGGAAATGAATTCTCGCCTAGAACTTCCAGAGAAGAATGCAGCACTGCCGACAGCTTGATTGCAGCCCAGTGAGACCCGTTTCAGGCCTCGGACCTCCCGAACTATAAGGTAATTAATTGGTTTTATTTTAAGACATTAAGTTTATGGTAATTTGTTATAGCAGCAATGGAAAACCAAGTCAGGAACCAAAAAGTAACTGTGTTCTGTTAGTTCAAATAGTCATTTGATTTCATAGCCAAATATTAAAATTAGAATTTTTTTAAAAAGTAGAATTAAGAAAAACAACAACTAGTTAACCTTTCCTCATCATTTGATTCATGTTTTCTATTCTACAGCTGGTAATAACAATTTATATAAATCTAAATTCATAGTCTTAAAAAAAAGTTTAGAAATATCTGATGAATGTTAGTATTAGATCACCGGCTTTGTAGGAAGTTGAAAATTGTTCCTTATTTTCTGATCCACAAATGGCTACCTAGGATCTCACGTGCAGATCTGTCCACTTTGGCCTCTCTGATTTTCTTCCCTGTAGCTCATCTCCAATTAATTTGTTAATCAGGTCATGAACTAAATAAACTCTGCTGAGTTCCTGGACCTGCAGGATGAAGTCCAAGCTATGGAAACTGATATTTAATCTAATCATACTCTGCTGACCTCAGCAACACACACTACCCATCCAAACTCATCCCCCTCTCTAAAAAAAATTTATCTTAGGCTTCCTGGCCAGAGATGCTGCTAAATATCCTATAAAAGTGAACTATCTGCCCAAAATATTAATAGTGCCAAGGTTGAGAAACCCTAGTCTAGATTGTTCACTGATTCCTTTATTACTTATTCATTCATTATTTTAAAACCAAAAGCCTGATGAATATCTACTGTGCTCTAGACCCTACATAAAATTTGATTTTAGATAACTTGCAGTCTTGTTGGTGAGGCAGTCGCATTGATGTTATAATTAAGCGCAATGGTGTAGTCACTAAAATATACACTCTGTGAGGTCAGGGAACCACCTTACTGATGCATCCCTAGCACTTCATAGATTCTGAATAAATACCTGCCATTTGAATGAAGTATTCAATACATAGAGATATGCACAGGAGCCTATGGGAACCCAGAAAAAGAATTTCTATCCAAAGATTGTCCAGGCAAAGGGGGGGATAAAGTGTTGGAGGGGTTGGGATGGACATGAGAGACAAAGAGATCAGCTTGGGATTCATGATAGGACAACATGCAGCCTTGTTGTTGCTGAGCTTTTCGTGGGTACATGCCATATTCCTCTAGCTCCTCTTGTAAATAGTCTGTGTATTAGGACTATATCTAATCCCTTCGTGTACTATGGTCCCCTCCTTTCTTCTCACTACTGGGGCCACAGCAGTGTTTTCCATACAGCTAGTGCTTAATAAGTGTTTGTTTATTAACCAATAAACAGCTCATTATAGGAAAAAATAAATAAACCATGGCACTTCTGAAAATACTAAGGTACATGTATATTTAGAAATATATCTTAGTCTATGAAATCGATTCTGGGAGAAAAAAATGTATGTGCATTGAATTTTTATAAATTTTAAATTCTAGTAAATAGCTTAAACGTAATCATAATCATTACTGAGTAATGCACAATATTTTGGTGATGGTAAAATTTATCCCCATGTCCCAGATCTGTTTTTTAAATATAATTTAACTTTTATGTATATCGACTGTAAACTTTAAGACTGAAACAGAACCTGAACAGAGCCTCAGTGGCCTGTGGGATAATATCAGCCAGTCTAGTTCATAACTATATTTTGAGTTCCAAAAGGAAAGAGGGAGCCAGGAAAGGTTATTTGAGAGAATAATGGTTGGACATTTTCTAAATTTAATGAAAACTAAACCCATCAAAGCAAGAATCTCAATGACCCTAGTCAGGATAAGCAGAAAGAATACTAAGTAGCATTAAAATCAAATTGTAGAAAACTGGTGATAAAGAGTCTTTAATATCCCATTTTTAGTTACTGATGTTCAGTTTTCTCTCAGTTGTAAAATGGGTACAATAGCCATCTTGAGTTTCTTATTTTTATATCAGAGGCCAATTATACAAGGCAAACATGTTCAAGAACTGGAATGCAGCTCGGGGCATAGCTCAGGGATGAGGATGTGGTGATTCTTAACAAAGGCTTGGGAACAGCTGGGTCCAACGCTCAACTCTGCCACTTAGGGATCTGTGGCAGGTTACTGAAGCTCTCTGTGCCTTGGTTTTCTCACTGGTGAAATGAGATTATAACAATCCTACCTATAGCTCATAGGGATGTGAGGGATAAATGAGATGATGGCTATAAGATGTAATGATGCCTGAACATAGCGAGTGTTCCATAAATGTCAGCTACTATTATTCAGTGAAAAAGAAACAACCATGTTTTAGCACTAAAGTGACATCCTCATCCCTGAGCTATGCCCCGAGCTGCATTCCAGTTCTTGGACCCAGTTCCAGCCTCCCTGGGTAGAGAAAGATCTGTGCTTTGATGAGAAAAAGAATTATCTCCTTGGAGAGTGAACTTGCAAGGCCAGAGAGAATCTAGCTTCCCTTATCATTTTCTGGACCTATCTATTTCTGCAACCAGCAATTGTTTTTAATAAAGTAGTCTTTTAGTAACAAGTTCTTTTTATCCCAAAGAGTGGAGAAGGAATTTCAAAACTTTAAAGTAATACTAATGCTGAAATAAAGGATAAAACACTGTCCCCTGAAACTTACAGTTATCACTTTTGTGAGCCAGCTCTTGTGAGGTTCAGAATCGTAGATTTGATTTGCGTTCTCAGTCAGTCTTCATCCACTGGGATAAAATGTCCTATGTAAACAAACACACAGATAAAAGAGAATCAGCATCCCTCTTGCACAAGAAAAAAATGACAACTGATTCACATAAAGCGATGTCTGTCCATCATTCTGTCACCAAACTCTATCTTGCTTTGTCGATTTGACATCTTAATAAAGCCCTTTTACTTCAAAAAGACTGGGGTCTAATTCAGTAAGACCTTGTTTGCAGTGTCATGTTGAACTTATTTTATATCATCATAGGACAAAAGCATTTGGATCAACAGTTTGTCAGTAAAATCCCACTGATTTTACAGACAACATTGAAAAATCTCATCTCAGAGGAATGAAAATAAGTGTATTTATTGACAATATCTAAGTAAGAGAAGATTAGTGGTTTTGCTGATGCAATAAAAACAATTTGACTTTCCAAGAAAAAAGCCCATTTGAAACGTATTGCTCATGACTGCTTACAATTGGCACAGTCATTCTATCTTCCCCTAAAGTATAGGCAAACTGTCTTAGTCGAGGTTTTTTTGGTTGCAAGTGATTGACAGTAGTCCAAGTTTACTTGAGGTGAGAAAATGCATTTATTGGAAAGTTACTGAGTTCCCTTGCAGAATCCAGGAAAGATGGCACCTATCAAGTAACTGCAACCAGAATGGGAAAGTGAACAGGAAACCAGGTGTGTCTTTTTCTGTTTCTTATCTCTGCAGCTCTCTTTTTCGTTCTTCTCTTCACTGAGCAGTTTTTCACCATCTTCTTGCATGTGGCAGAAGGTATGTGATCTACAGCTCCCTCAGTAACATTCGCTTGGTCATGTCCACAGGCAGAAATTATTGGGTTCTTTCTGAATCCCAACACAAGTTACAAGGGGTCAAACCTCCCCACTAAGCTCAGATCAGATATCCTCTGGTAGTCTAATGGTCAGTGTGGGGACCTAGCTTCGGGGACAGAATCATGTGGCACAAGTATTGGTATCTCCATTTCTATGAGGAGTTAGGAGGCAGTTCTCAGAAAAGGGAGAGATTTAGCAGATAGCCCCACAAACATTTAAAAAAAAATGTTTACACAATAATAGCAATAAAAGAAGATAATGTCTATTCTGCAAAGAATTCAGCTTTTTTATTCTCCCAGATGGCAGATGTAAGGAGGAAGGACCCAAGGTCAACACTGGCCCAGCCGGAGGAGGCCTTGGTATGTAGACAATGACTTGAAAGAGGCCAGATCTATGATCATTAGGAAAACACATTTTGCTGTCTGTGGGTCTCCTGACTCTCCTTTTCAATGGCCAAACAACAGAGCTTTTTTTTTTTTTTTGTAATAAAATTCATCCTGCAGTTAGTGAGAATTTGAGCGCAAACCTGAATATTAGCAAAGATAAAATTTTATCAAAAACAGTGCTGTTTATTTTTATTAAAATAAGCATTAAAATTTATAGCTAAATTGAAGTTGGTTTAAAGTGTAATAAAACACGGGTTATTCCCTTGAGATAATAACCTTGGAAATATACAAAGTAGTTGGTAAAGGCTGAAAGCATTTTCCACCTTGATGTGTTGACTTGATGGGGAATTTATACCTTTATTCACCATAGTATTTTTCAGAATGTTATTAGATATTTCTTGGAACTATGCATCATCTGCCTCCCCCTCAGATTTTTATCCTAAACTCATTCAGCATTGACTGACTCTTCAGTTCCTTCTTAGCTTCCCGTTTTCCATAGCACCTATGATGAACTCTCAGAGTAGTTTTAAAAAATCATTTGCATGAAAAAATTCCATGCATTTTAGAGATGTAGGTAGAAGTATATTGGGATAAAGGTACATGATGTCTGAGATTTGCCTTAAATACTTCAGGAAAAAAGCAAGCAAGAAAGAAAAAGGGCATTCATGAAGCTAATGAGGTAAGGTTTAAATAATATGTGTAGAGGTATATTGCACTATTCTCCTAAGAAAATGTACAAATGGCCAAAAGCACATGATAAGATAGATGCACAGTATTGGTCATTAGGAAAATGCAAATCAAAACCACAATAAGATACTGCTTTACATATGAATCAGCCTTAAATACCTTGTGCTAAGTCGAAGAAGCCAGATACAAAAAGCACATACTGTATGATTCCTTTTATATGAAATGTCCAAAGTAACCGTAGAGACAAAGTAGGCTCCAAGTTCTGGAGAAGGGCAGGTTGGAGGGGAATGGGAAAGGATTGCTAATCATTTCGTTTTGGGGGTGCTGGAACTAGTGATGATGGTTGCACAACTTTATGAATATACTAAACCCATAATTCTAAGTTTGAGCCCCAGATCTATCACTACCTGTGTGACCCTGTGTGACCTTTAACCTCTCTGAATTTACAGTTTCCACACCTATAGAATGGACATAATCATCTTGGATTTGTTACGAGATTTTAAAAGGTGATGATTTAGAAAAAGCATAGCACAATGTATACATATAAGTTTTCTATTGCTGCACACTTCACATACGTTATCTCACAATTTCCATGGTTCAGGAGTCTGGAAATGACTTAACATCCAAGCAAGACTAGGGTGTCAGAAAGCTGTAATTAGGGGTGAACCAAGTTGTGGTCTCATCTGAGGTTCTCCTGAGGAAAGATCCACTTCCAGTCTCCCTCTGGTTATTGGCAGGATTTATCTCCCCTCAGCTGTGGGTGGGCCTGAAGTCCTCAACTTGTTGCCAGGGGCTGCTCTCTTCTCCTTAAGGCCTCACTCAGGTCATAGCCATGTGGTCATCTCACAAGATGGCAGCTTACCTCTTTAAAGGCAATGAGGGAGTCTCTTTCTGTTCAGGAAGGGCTCAATCCCTCTGTTAAGGGCTTTCAACTGACTAAATCAGGTTTACCCAGGATAATCTCCCTTCTGCTTAACTTAAAATCAACTGATCTGAGACGTTAACCACATCTATAAATTCCCTTCATCTTTGCAGTATAATATAACCTAATCATGGGGCTGAAATTCCACCATATCCAGAGTTCCTGTTCACAGTTAAGGAGAGGGGATATACTCCAGACGTCAGGAATCTTAGGGGTCGTCTTAAAACATTTTTCAGTTATCTTTTTTTCACTGAGGTATAATTAACTTATAATGTTATATTAGTTTCAGGTATACAACATGATAATTTGATATTTTTATATTTTGTGAAATGATTACCATAATAATTCTAGTTAACATCTGTCACCATACATAGTAATAAAATTTTTTATTCTTGTGATGACAGCTTTTAAGATTGGCTCTCTTAGCAGCTTTCAAATATATAACACAGTATTATTAACTATAGTCACCATGCTGTACATTATATCCCCATGACTTATTTAATTTATAACTGAAGGTTTGTACCTTTTGATCCCCTTCACCCATTTCACCTACCCTCTATCCTCCACCTCTGGCAACCACCAATCTGTTCTCTGTTATCTGTGAGCTCAGTTTTCTGCTCTTGTTTTTGTTTTTAAGATTCCACATATAAGTGAGATCTTGTAGTATTTGTCCTTCTCTGACTTATTTCACTTAGTATAATGTTCTCATGATCCATCCATGTTGTCACAAATGACAGGATTTCCTTCTTTTCTATGGCTGAATAATAGTATTCCATTGTGTGTGTGTGTGTGTGTGTGTGTGTGTGTGTGTGTGTGTATCACATCTTCTTATCCATTCACCTATCAATGGACACTTAAGTTGTTTCCATATCCTGGCTATTGTCAACAACACTGCATTGACCATGGGGGTACATATATTTTTTCAAGTAACTGTTTTCATTTTCTTTGAATAAGTAGCCAGAAGTAGAATTTCTTAATCATGTAATAGTTCTAATTTTAATTTTTTGAGGAATCTCCATACTGTTTTCCATAATGGTTACACCAATTTCATTCCCACCAACAGTATATAGAGTTTCCTTTTCTCTGAATCCTTGCCAACACTTGTTATTTATTATCTTTTTTGATAGTAGCCATTCTAACAGATGTGAAGTGATATATCATTGTGGTTTTGATTTTCCTTTCCCTGATGATTAGTGATGTTGAACATCTTTTCAAGTACTTATTGGCTATCTGTAATGTTCTCTTTGGAAAAATGTCTATTCAGATCCTCTGCCCATTTTTAAAAAATTAAATTTATTGGGGTGACATTGATTAATAAAATTATATAGATTTTAAGTGTACAATTCTATAATACATCTGTATATTGCATTGTGTGTTCACCACCCAAAGTCATATCTCCTTCCATCACCATGTAGTTGACGCCCTTTACCCTCTTCTACCATCCTCTCTCCCCTTACCCTCTGGTAACCACTAAGCTGTTGCTGAGTTTTTGTTTGTTTGTTTGTCTTGTTTGTTTCTTTCAGTTTTAGATCCCACAAATGCATAAAATCATATGTTTCTCAACTTTTTCTGACTTATTTCGCTTAACATAATAATCTCAAGATCCATCCATGGTGTCGCAAATAACAGTATTTCATCTTTTCTTATGGCTGTATAATAGTCTATTTTTAAATTAAATTGTTTGTGTTTTTGAATGTTATTGAATTATATGAGTTCTTTATGTATTTTGGATATTAACTCCTTATGAGATGATTTGCAAATGTTTTCTCCCATTTAAGAAGCTGCCTTTGCATTTTGTTGATGGTTTCTTTTGCTGCACAGAAGCTTTTTCATTTGATGTATTCACAGTCGTGGATTTTTGCCTTTGCTGCATTTGCTTTTGGTATCAAATCCAAAAAAATCACTGCCAAAACAATGTCATGGACCTTACTGCATACAATTTCTTCTAAGAATTTTATGGATTGAGGTCTTACATTAAAGTGTTTAATCCATTTTGAGTTAATTTTTGCATATGGTGTAAGTTAGTGGTCCAGTTTCATTCTTTTGCATGTGGTTGACCAGTTTTCCCAACACCATTTATTGAGAAGACTTTCTTTTTCCCATTATATATTCTTGGCTCCTTAGTTATAAATTAATTGATCATATAGGTGTGGGTTTATTTCTGGGCTCTTTATGCTGTCCCATTGATCTATGTGTCTGTTTTTAATGCTACAACCATACTGTTTTGATTACTATAGTTTTGTAATATTGTTTGAAATCAGGGAGCGTGATTCTTCTAGCTTTGTTCTTCTTTCTCAAGATTGCTTTGGTTATTTGGGGTCCTTTGTGGTTCCATACAAAAGTTAGAATTCTTTGTTCTATAACTGAAAAGGGGATCATCTTAGTATCCTGTCTGTATGCTAAATATATCGTACCTACTATTATTAATGATATTATTAGTATTGCTATGAGTGGCCCATGGTAAAATTTTTGCTTCTCAACTTAACATTGCACTGGAGAGAATTGATACTATACAACATTGTGAGAAGCAATTCAAGCCATTTAGCAACCTGTGTTTACAAAAAGCCAGAAAGGGAAAGTTCCATAACCATCACCTAATTGAATAGTTGTGTTCTAGCAAAAACTGTTGAAAACTAATTATTTATAAACTGAAAATTTCCAATTGGTTTCTCATTTGAGCTGACTTAAGCGGAAAGGGAAAAAATGTAGTTCTGGATGTAGTAAAACCAGATAGGGCCTATTTAAACCATTTTGTTTCAAGCCAACCTTTTAAATGTAATATTGGCATATTCTCTTTAGAGTGTAGCAAAACAGGGTCAATGGAATATCATAGAGAGATGTAGCTGGTGGCAAGTATGAGAAGAGATAATATTAGAAGACTCCCAAATTGTGTAAGTTTGAGGAGTGAATTCTTTCAGTTCAGAATTCTGTATGTGAATTTATTGAAGGAGTAAGTAGATTTTTTTCAAGTAGAAGTGATAGTGGCAGCAGCATTGCTTTTTGATCTCCCTGAACCTTGTCATAAAAACAGACAGAAGAACTACACTAAGGTAACAAAGTCAAAGACCCATAGAAAATATCTCCTACAAAACTTAGTGACAAGCTATCTCCACTTTCTAATATATCAAACTTTCTAATATATCAAAACAAACCAAAACAGGTACAAGACTCATGTAGTAACATCATCTGCTGAGAGAAAGTAAAAAGTCTCTGGTCTCTTAACAGTTCTAATGTGAGAATAACCCCCAAATTGCAACATACACTAACTGGAAAACTCAGTCAGCTGATCGAATAATAGGACCTGAACAAGGAATTTTCCAGATTCTAATTTAAGGACGAGTGTAAGGGGACTGCTATAAGACAAGGTTCGGAGCAGTCTGGAGTCTGTAAATCTTTGAAACTTACCAACTCAAGCTCTCTGCTAAGACAGAGCCCCTGCCACCGATATGAATATTGGCATCTCATTTATCTACGTGTAGATAGCAATATAATCCACAATTCAGGCATAACCACCAGGAAGAGTAGGTTCTCTACTGCTGAAAAATAGTTAAGAACAGTGTCAAACTAGACACAATGGAGTCAAAGGAACTAGAAGATCTGGATTAAAGTGGGAGAAGAGAAGAAGCAGTTTTTAGGAAATTCAGTCATAGATTTAAGAACTTTGTGAAAACAACAAAAGAGCAAACTCTAGAGCTGTGGTGCTGAAGGAACTTCCCTAGAATAATGGGAATGGGAAAACTTATTTCACTTAAAAATGAGCAACAGAAAAGGATCATAAACAAATTCCATAAAAAGTTATTACTTAAAAAAGTGAATGAAGAAAAGAGAAACATCCTTTTAGTCAAGGAAAACACACTAGAAAGCTATGTCTATGAAACAAATAAAAATTGTAACCAAGTTGCTAAATCCTAAAAGTTCTCATCCCAAGAAAAGACAATTGTAAGTATATGTGGTTATGGATGTTAACTAAACTTATTGTGCTAATAATTTCCATATATATATATATATATATATATATATATATATATATATATATTTCAAATCACTTTGTACACATAAAACTAATATGTTATATGTCAATTATATCTCAATTTTAAAAAAACATCACTTAAAAATGCATCATAACCTAATGTTTTAAATTGAGAGAGAGAGAGAGAGAAAAACTCTGAGAAAAACAACATAATTCAGAACTGGAAAACACTTGGGAATAAGATGATTGAAGAAAATGGGGATTTGAAATGGAAGCTGGAAGAGTTAAGGAAATACTTAGAAATGAAAGGAAAAATTATGTCATAAATAGATATTAAGTTAGAGGGAATACACAAGGAAAACGACATAAAAATAATCTCATAAGAGAAATAGAAATTGGGGAAATATAAAAATTTTTTTAATAGAAATTAAGAGATTAAAAACAAAGTGTAATAAGAAAACAATAGAAAAAAATAGGCAAAGAAGATCCAACTTAACTATAATAGCAACTCCAAAGGCGATAACTCTGGCAATGGACCAGAACAGTACTTAAAATTATAAATCAGAAAATTTTCTTGAAATAAAAGATGACTTGAAACTACAACTTAAATGGTCACATTGCCTGCCAGAGAAAAAACAACCCAAAATGACAAACACCAGTATATATTCTAATAAAATTACTAGACATTAAAGAAAAAGAACCAATCCTTTGGGCATCCAGGCAAAGACAAAGTACCATTGTACCATTTATAGTGGAAAGGAAATCATAAATATCCATCAGACTTTTCAAGAACAATCCTTTATATCAGAAGATTAAAGAGCAATATGTTTAAGATACTCAAGGAAAGAACATTTAAACCATAGCTTTTCACATCCAGTCAAACTGACCTTCAGGTATAAAAGCACAGACCCGCTACTATGAGCATGCAGAAACTTAGGGAATATTGTTTCATGAGCCCTTCCTAAGGAATCTTCTAAAGAACAAACTTCAGACTGAAGGACCACTGACGAAGACAACTGACTCCCTGCTCTCTGTGTAGGAAGAAAGATGATCCACAATTCAGGACTACCCATCAGGAGGGGAAAGCTCTCTGCTGCTTTGTTTGTTTTATTAAGACAGCTAAAATTTGTTTTAGAGAACCGCCCCCCCACCCCATTCTTCCTCACAATTTTATATTCTTACAGTGAGTTGGAAAGGAGCTGGGATTGGCTTACAAAATCACATTCCTCTCTTTTTCTTTACTCATTTTTATAAACTCATTACTAAAATTTAAAAAACAAAGTGAGGCCTTCAAAGTAAACATGTATAGGCACCTATATGTTAATTTGCCATCTACAATATTAAATAAAATAATTCTGAAATCAATTTAAACTATAACATGAAAATTTGACAGATTTAAAAATATAAATGTGAATTATTTGCCATTGAATAAATAAATAAAAAAACCCTATCTCTCTACTTGGCATATAATCTTTCTGCCCAGTAAGCAACTTTGTAGTTTAGGCTTCAGACTTCAATATTTGGAAGTTTGAAAGCTGCTAGTGTGACTATGCCTTTCCAAGGGGGGAAAAAATCCATAAGCGGTAGAGAAAAAAGAATGTCACTTGGAAAGGATATTTACACAAAGGTTAAGAAATGTTCCCATCTTGCAAAGTCTGAACTAACTTCTAAAGAGACATGTTAAGGTTCAGGCTGCCCTGTGTGCCAGTGCCAGCAGGCATCATTCATACTACTTGAGAATTCTCATTTCCATGGACACAAAGCCAGGGAAATAACACACAGCTTTGATGGATTTTTCCAGGAAAAGAATGTGCAATATGGCGTAAGCACACTTCTTATTTTCTTTTTCCTGAATAGAATGGTTCTGAGAAAGCCACAGCGAACTAGAGAGAATTCTGGGAGCAGCCTTTTAGCTTCTCCTGTGGGAACTCCGGGGCTCATTAGAATGGAAGGTGTGCTTGCTGCCTCCTACCTGTGCTCTTTGAGATCTAAGCCATTTCTTTCCATCTCTCCAATAATCACTTTTCCCCCTAAAAAGTTAGCAGATAAGCTTTCTACAGTGAATCGGCACGTAGCTCACTGAGATCAAAATTGAAAACTATGAAAAACAACATTACATCATGAACTTAATATGCCCAAAACAGAATGATTGTTTTCTAATCTTTCCAAACCTGTTCTTCCCCTCATTTTCTTCATGTCAGTAAATGGCACCACAAACCATCTAATTACTTAACCTAAAAACCCAGGCGACATCCCTATTCCACCTTTTCTCTTGCCTCCAAACCACCATCAGGTTTTATTGGCTCTAACAAAAACAGCAATTCAATTCATTTACTTCTCTCTCTACCCACTGCTACTATCCAAGTCCAAGCCATGATTTTCTCTTACGTGGACCACTGAGATGGTCTTCTAATTAGTCTTCCTGATCCCACAATTGTCCCACTGCAGTGCACTCTCTCCTGAGCTACCAGATTGGTCTCAGCAGGTGATATCACTTCCCCCATGCAAATGCATCTGCTTTTGCATCTCGTTGCACATAAAATAAAATCCAAACCACTTACAAATCCCCATTCTCTCACACCCCTGCCTCATCCTCTGATCACTTCTACACTTGCCCTCAAGTAGATGGCAGTTTTCTTTTTATTCATAATACACCAAGCTCCTTTTCACTTTAAACCATTGCAGATATGAAACAGTCTAGTCATTTCAAGTCACAGCTTAAAAATCACTGCCTCAGAGTATCTTGAGTGATGACTAATCTCATACCTTTCCCATTACCTTGTTGTATATTAATCATAGTACTTATCTGTATTTGAATATTTCTTTATTGTATCATTATCCATAAAATGTAAGCTCCATAGAAAATAGTTTTGTTTTGTTTCTTACTTTATCTCCAGATCCTAGAAGACTTCCTGGCACCTAGTAGGAATCCAATAAATACTTGTTTAATAATTAAATATGTCATTTACTGAGCAGGACACGAGTTCTTTAAAAGCTGATCAGTTCTTTTCCGCAAGCATTTTTCAGTGCCTTATTAAGTGCTAGGCATGATGCTAGGAGCTGGAGGCATAAAGTCTAAAATTTTACCTTTGCATACCTTGTGCTCAGTGCTGGCCATCTGGGGCCCTCAATAGATTTATGGTTGCTGTGACATGATAAGTTTATTATACCCAGATGAGATCACTACAGATTATGTTGAACATTTTTGACACTTTCCTACAGCACTATGGATATAGAGACTATAAATGGATTGAAAGCACAGATTTTCAAGTTTAAAAAGATGTTGGGTTGCTAATAATAATAATACACTAGTATATTATAGTTGATATGTTGTAATTATTAAGAAAATAGACTCAGTACAGGATATCCTTAAATTGATGGTCACATGTTACGCCTTCTGTGGCAGGAAAGCCCCTGATGCCTGAGAGGAAGTTCCACTCACGAGGATGCCAGTCTATGGTAGCACTGACCCAAATGCAGAGGCTGACTTCAGGATAAGCAACCTGCCATCTAAGACCAATCATCTTAAAGTACCTGCCAGAATGGGCTATGCCAGGCAGGTGTCTATACAGACCATGGTATGGAGTCAAGGCAATTCATTACGTATTTACTGAGCACCTATCGTGTGCCAGACACTCTGCTGGGCCCAGGAGATGCAGCACTAGCTATGACATAGACTGGAAAAGCTGAATTGTGTTTTATTTATTGAAACCCAATGTTCCGCTCTCTTAATCACCCTTCAATATTCTTTGAAGACGAATTTCAAGCCACTTTAAAATAATAATAACTTTACAAATACTAACTTATTTAATCTTCATAAAATATCTGTGAAGTAGGGATTGTTATCACCCTCAACAAAAATTCAGGAAGCTGCAATACAGAGCAATGAAGTAACTAGCCCAAGGTGACACATCTGATAAGTGGAGGAGTCTTCTCAATACCACCAGCATCTCCATCTGACTCAGTCTCCCAACTCTTGCTCTGAGAATCCCAGTCCTGCTCCTCACCCTGGATCTGATTTTACGCCTCTTGAAGTTGACCTCTTTGACCTGCTATTGCATTTGGTAACATTTGCTAAAATGTCTGCCTCTGCTTGTTGCATTTGGTAACATTTGCCAAAAGTTTGAACCAACTCTCTCTCTCTGATTTGGGAGAGATAGTTGTGTGACTTGTGAGAGAGATTTATCACAAGAATCTCCCCTCCCCCTCTCAGTACCAGTTTCACTGACAGCAACTGTCTGTGGGAGGTGAAGACTACTCAGAATGGGCTGGGTGTTTGGAATTCATTCATTCAACAAAAAACTGGGACACTATGTTCTCCACATAAACATCTTGGAAAATGTGTTCCTATGGGACATGAAGATGGCTCTCCAACCACAGACAGGTATTTTGAATCTCTACAAATAAGTTGCAATCTAAACACAAGGCTATTATCTGTTCCAGTAAATTAATTTGCCAAAGGAACACTGCTCCAGAGCAGTGGAGGTTAAAACAGCACTGCAAGTAGACAGCACACTTTAAAATGTGGGCCACTTGAGGGGGAACTGTAATTGTTCTTTTCAATTTTTTTTTAACATTCTTCTTTTCTACCCTATTGCCCTCCAGGCTTTTTAGCAAGGCGTGTCTGTGTATGTATGGGTATGTGTATGTGTATGTGTTTTCTTTTTACATCAGAAGGGAATGGCTATGTACAGTTGTGTTTTTTATAGCTAGGAAAGTCAGTCGCCAAGTGATTAAGAGCTGCACAATGAATCATAAATATGAAATTTCTCTTGAAGCACTTGGCACTCTGCAATGTTGTTTCCCAGATAATGTGCATATAACCTCAGGCCATATCAGTTTAGGAACCATATCGGCTTAGGCTAAGACCACAGAAACGGTTCATCTGTAGGTCCTGCTGGATTATAACCTCCTACTTTCCGAGGGACAAGCACTCAGGACATCCTCTCTTTGCCTTTATATGTTTAGCTGAGAGTTCCAAAAGAAAGTAGGTGTGAGTGCCCGTGGAGTTTCCCCTTCTGCCTCTACCTCTGCTGTCCGTATGTTCCATTCCAGCCGAGCTCCTGCCATCCTGCTGCTCTGTTTTCTAATCACTTGGCTTGGAGGATTCTGGACTCTCCTGGGGCTCCTTACAAGAAACCACTGACTTCATCTTTATTTCAGTGCCCTTGGAATGTCTGCTGTTACTGCTACTGTCACCTGGAGCTCTGTAACTGCCTGGCTGTGAATCTCCATCACCAAATGTCACCTGCCACAGTTCTCTATGCTGCCAAAACTCTGTCAGGCTGCCCATGTGGTGTCCCTGATCTGCTTTTCACCTCTGCTACTGGCATCTCCAGCTGATGAAGAAACTATTTACTGCCTCATGTTCCACGGTTTGGAAAGTATGAAAAGGATCTTTCAGTACAGCTATTTGAGCTCCCTAGTGTTGAAGTTCAAGTTGTTTTATTTTGCATCCTTTTCATACCCTAGACACTTAGGCAACCCTGCGGTACTGGACCAGGGTGGCTCAAATATAACGTCATTTCATGACTTCCTCAGCTCACACCTTATTGCTGAGTCTGGTACAGCCTGTGATTGGTCACCCATTCACCTTCTCCAAGGCATACAGTCTACCTGCCTATATCTGAACTCCAATAGCAAAGAGTATTCAAATACTTTCCTAGGTTCCCAGGAGGTGCCATTAGCATTTAGCACTATGTCACTCCCCCTTGCCAACTTGTGACTGGGTGAGTTAAGAACGCAGAGGACAAGAGATGGTTTTGCTAGCAGGAAAAAATAAGGCTAGATGTGAAATAGGGGTAACCAGGGCTGAGAGTTAGGCTGGATAGAAAGGAAACTCAGTGTTTACTCCACCAGACCAATGAGGATATTGGAAGAAACACCTAGACTGAAAATTAAAGCAAATGTCAAACTGAAGGGTCAGAATCTTGGAAAGCCAAGAGAATATATGGCCCAAGTTCAGAGCAAAGTGGAGTCCAAAGACAATTCACAAGATCAGCATGAAGGTTATATCATTAAAGGCAAGAAAATCCACACATAAGAACAGCAGGAGGATAAGAACAGCAGCAGCTGCAAGGAGGGGTC
Source organism: Rhinolophus sinicus (assembly GCF_057876585.1). Taxonomy (NCBI): domain Eukaryota; kingdom Metazoa; phylum Chordata; class Mammalia; order Chiroptera; family Rhinolophidae; genus Rhinolophus; species Rhinolophus sinicus. Next base: position 42,814,183 of record NC_142516.1, on the reverse strand, counting down.
TGAAAACTCAGGCAGCCCACTTTCTCCCACTGAACTCTCTCTATTCTCTCTCTCTATTGAAAGCTAATCTCAAGCAAACCTGGCCTGAAGGAACAATACCAGAAAATAGCAAAAGGCAGTTACTTAAGAAGTATTTCCTTTAGAATAACCATGACATTAAGGAAGGTAGACAGCTCTGTGTATGCATATTTTACAGAAACTCCACAAGCTCACGAGCAGGTTAGGTTCTGGAAGTTCCTAAACACAGAGGCTTCCTAAACTGTTCCTAAATCCACTTACCTGTAAGTCCAAAGGGACAATGTACATGTGACCACTGCCAGCATCTGTTTTTGGTGAACAGAGTAGATACAAGTTTTCTCTGGCATGCCTCCATTAAATTCCAATATTGAAAATACCTAGACAAGCTTCTTCATAAGCAAAAGCAGAGTGTACGGAGACAAAAGCCTTGCATGGAAAGTAAATTATTTGGGCACCTAACTCTACCTCTTCTTCCAAAGCTCTCATCTCCCCAAGCCACCACTTTTCAGTCCTCTGCATGTCAATTAAATTTAACAAGTATCTACTGAGTGCTCACATTCATCCAGGTACTGGGCTAAGTACCGGAAGAGAGAAAGAAAAAACAAAAGTCAATCCCTATCTTTAATGAACTTCCAATCTAGTAGAGGAATCAGTCAAATAATTATATCTCCCATATTACAGATACCCCAATAGGATGCAGAAGCCTTGAAGGATGATTTGGTTTGCTAATTTGAGAAAAGGTTGGAGAAGAAAATGGGAGAAGAGCAAACGGTCACTAAACTTTGGAATCTGGAAATCAGACAAATAAAACTGAGAACACTAAATCCTAAGCTGGCAGTGGGAAGCCAAAAAGAAAACTGATTTATTCCACAAAACCTACCAAAGACTCGGGAACTTACTGCCCCAGGTATCTCAGGAACTAGGCATGTTGGTGGTGCTACAAGTCAGAGGAAACGCTGTTTATGAAGGGGAGGCCCTGATCATTTCCCCTACTTTATACAGTCAAGCACTACCCCTCTCCCACCCTCTCTCTCCTCGGTGAGTGTAAACCAGAGTGTTTCTAATTGCAGGACACCAGGCATAGTCAAGGGTGAAGGTATAATATAGAAACCAAAGGAATGAATGAATATTGATTTACTGAATGTTGAAAAACCGAACTCTTTCCTCCCAGCTAATTTTCAGAACACTATGAGACAGATTGGGCCCTGCTGGAGACTAAAGAGTTACCAGAGACCTTTTCTGTGGAATCTGTCCAACCCAAAGGAAAGACCTGAAGATAAGGACATGGTACCTCTCTAGCCATGTCTCCAAACAGGGAAGCCCAAGCTCCACTAGCCTCACATCCATGCTCAGAGTCCAGCCAGCTATGTAGTACCTTATTCTGAAAATATGAGTACTAATAGGATTATGCTCAAGAGAAATGAAAACATATGACCTCACAGAAAACTATACGTGATGTTCATAGCAACATTATTCATAACAGCCAAAAAGTGGAAGTCACCTGAATATTTACCAACTGATGAGTGGGTAATAAAATGTGGAATATTATTCAGCCACAAAAAAATGAAGTACTGTCACAAAGTCAGTACTTTGTGCATAAACTTTATAAACTTTAAACATGTATAAACTTTAAAAACATGATGCAGTCACAAAAGTCTACATATTGTATGATTTCATTTATATGAAATGTCTAGAATAGGTAAATCCATAGAAACAGAAAGGAGATTAGTGGTTTCCAGAGACTGCAGGGAGGTAGAAAATGGCAGTGACTGCTAATGGGTATAGGATGTCTTTCGGGGGTGATATAACTGTTCTGTTATTTCATAGTGATAGTAATTGCACAAGTCTGAATATTCTAAAAACCACTGAATTGTGTCCTTTAAAAGGTGTATTTCGTAGCATGTGAATTATGTCTCAATAAACCTATTGTACATACAGATGCATACCAAGCGCCAAAACCAAAATTCATTAGACATCTGAGGAAAAAGTCTAAGCACAGGACTGCCCATTAGAAATATAATTCAAGCCACATAAGTACTTTAAAATTTTACAGTACCCATATTAAAATAAGTAAAAAAAAAAAAAAAAAAAAAAAGGTGAAATTAATTTTATAATATACTATTTTATTTAATCCAATATATCTATAATATTATTTAAACATGTAAGAAATGTAAAAATATTAAGGAGATCTTTCATACCCTTTCTTTGATTCTAAGCTCTAAAAGTCCAGAAAATATTTTACACTTATAGTACATCTCAATTTGGGCTAGCCACATTTCAATTACTCAGTGGTCCATTTATCTAGTGGTTCCTGTATTAGAGGGCATAAACAATATAGACTAAAATAGAGAAACAAAACCAAAGCAAAACAAAAATCCTTAGAGAAACCACAAACTACAAGAAGAAAATTTTGAGAAATCATCTATCATTACATCCAGTAAGGGGTTAAAATCCAAAATATATAAAGAACTCACACAACTTAACATGAAAAAAACCCCAAACAATCCGGTTAAAAAATGGGCGGAGAACCTGAATAGACATTTCTCCAAAGAGGACATACAGATGACCAATAGATATGTGAAAAGATGCTCGACATCACTAATCATCATAGTAATGCAAATATAACCAGAATGAGATATCACTTCACATCTCTCAGGTTGGCTATCATCAATAAATCAACAAACAAATGTTGGCGAGGGTGTGGAGAAAGGGGAACCCAGTGCACTGTTGGGTTTGTAACCACTATGGAAAATAGTATGGAGGTTCTTCAGAAAACTAAAAACAGAACTACTATATACTACTGGGTATCTGAAGAAATCCAAAACACTAATTCAAAAAGATATATGCATCCCTATGTCCATCATAGCATTATTTACAATAGCCAAGATATGGAAGCAAGCTAAGTGTCCATCGATAGACGATTGGATAAAGAAGTGGTACACACACACAATGGAATACTACTCAGCCATTAAAGGAATGAAATCTTACCATTTGCAACAACATGGATGGTATTATGCTAAGTGAAATAAGTCAGACAGAGAAAGACAAATACCGTATGATTTTACTTATATTAGATTGGTGCAAAAGTAATTGAGGTTTAGAAGGTTAAAAATAATTGCAAAAACCGCAATTACTTTTGCACCAACCTAATATATGGATTCTAAAAAACAAAATAAACAAGACAGAAACAGACTCATAGATACAAAGAAAAAAGTGATGGTTGCCAGATGGGAGGGGAGTTGGAGGTCTGGGTGAAAAAGGTGTGGAGATTAAGAAGTACAAATTGGCAGTTATAAAACAGTCATGGGGATGTAAAGTACAACATAGAGAATATAGTCAATAATATTATAACTATGTATAGTGCCAGGTGGGTACCAGACTTATTGGGAAGATCACTTCATAAGTTATATAAACGTCTAACCACTATCCTGTACACCTGAAACTAATATAATATTGAATGTCAACTGTAATTTAAAAAGAAAACAATTGGTACAAGAAGAAAGTTTAAAAATCAAGTGGGGATTGACTATAAATGAATATGTGGGAAATTTGGGGAATAATAGAAACATAAAACTAGATTGTAGTGATGGTTGCACAACTGTATAAATTTATTAAAACTCATCAAACTATACAATTAAAATGTGGGTAAATTTGGGCCGACCCGGTGGTTCAGGCGGTTGGAGCTCCATGCTCCTAACTCCGAAGGCTGCCGGTTCGATTCCCACATGGACCAGTGGGCTCTCGACCACAGGGTTGCCAGTTCAACTCCTCGAGTCCTGCAAGGGATGGTGGGCTCTGCCCCCTGCAACGAAGATTGAACACGGCACCTTGAGCTGAGCTGCCGCTGAGCTCCCGGATGGCTCAGTTGGTTGGAGCGCATCCTCTTAACCACAAGGTTGCCAGTTCGATTCCTCGACTCCCACAAGGGATGGTGGGCTGTGCCCCCTGCAACTAGAAAACGGCAACTGGACCTGGAGCTGAGCTGCGCCCTCCACAACTAAGATTGAAAGGACAACAACTTGACTTGGAAAAAAGGCTTGGAAGTGCACACTGTTCCCCAAAAAAGTCCTGTTCCTCTTCCCCCATAAAATCTTTAAAAGAAAATGTGGATAAATTTAATGGTTTGCAATATACCTCAATAAAGCCATTAAAAAAAAAAAAAAGGAAAGGAGCTATCGTTGATAAGTTCAGGGAGGTAAGAAAAGATTTGGACTCATTTTTTTCTGAACAGAATACTATATATATATATATATATATATATATATATATATATATATATATATATATATATATATATATAAACAGGGCCAAAAAAGGACTATTGGGAATTAAAAATATGATCACAAAAATTAAATACTAGAGGTATTTAAAGATAAAACTAAGGAAATCTTTCTTATAGTAGAGCAAAAGGACAACAAGCTAGAAAATCAGAAAAAAAAGTAAGAAAATTAGAAACTAGTCATATGGGCAGTGAACACATTATGCAATACATAGATGATATATTATAGAATTGTACACTTGAAACCTATGTAATTTTGTTGACCATTGTCACCCCAATAAGTATTAATAAAAAAAGAAACTAGTCATAGAGAAGGGAGTAAATAATAAAAGGAGTAGTTCAAAAATATTTTCTAGAGTTTCCTGATTGAAAGTGCCCAATGATTGCCCAGAACAATAGATAACAATAAACTCTCAGTAAGGCACATCAGTTTTGAAACTTCAGAACACGTGAAATAAAGAGGAGATCCTACAAACTTCCAAAAAGGTAAAATATAGGTCAGGCACAAAGGATCAGAAATTAAAATGACTTTGGGACTTCCCAACAGCAACACTGGAAGCTAGGAGACAGTGGATGAATGCCTTAGAGATTCTGAGGAATAATGATTTCCAACATGGAATACTGTGGATAACCATTTTATTAGTTGAGGATGAGGGTAAAATGAGGACATTTTCAGATATGTGATGTCTCAAAAAGTTTACCTTACCTATATCTTATTGCAGCAGTTATCTGAGAGATGAGCTCTACCAAAATGAATTGGAAAATCAAATATATACATACACAGATATACATACACATACATACATACATACATACATACATACACTCGTATACATAAGGAAGGCTTGAGATCGAGAGCAAGGGTCAGTAGAAGGTGAAGGAAAGTCCCAAAATAACAGATGTATACCAGACGTAAAGAGAAACCTGCCCTGTTTGGAGCAGGTGGGAAGGTTCCAGGAAAGCTTTCTTCAAGACGAAACTGATAGAATAACCTATATGATTGCATGTCTTGAGGACAGATTTAAACAACTGATGGAGAGTTTGGGATGGAATAATGATAAATAATTTTAAATTAACAAGCAAAGAAAGGACAGTCATAAGTCTGGAATTTGTCCCCTCCTACTACAAAAAAATAGTGTGATGCAAAGTGGAACATAGACAAAATAAGAATGGCAATGAAGTGATTATTATAGCAGCGTGCTGGGTACATAAAGGTTTATTATACTGTTGTGTATATTTGGGTTTTTTGTTTTTAATATTAGGTACACAGAAAACAAAAATGTGTTCGGCAGTGGAGAGGAATCACAGTATACATGACTCAGCTATAAGACATTTACTAAACAGTAATGTTAGCATTGGCTGGTGATATAACCATAATTATGCTATAATTTTATTGGGAGGAGGAGAAAATAGAAAGTGTGGGGAGTGGCACATAAAAAGGAATTAATTTTTAATCTTCCATAGCGGGAGGTTTGCCTTTAATCAGATGTCTTCAAACATTTTAGCTTGTGTAATATCATTTGCCTTTTGGCTCTTGATCTATGTGATGCCATTCTCCTGCAAACTATATTTCTTAAGCTCCCTTGCTAGCTAGCTTTGGGCTAGATTCAGCCAACAGGAGGCAGCAGGAGGAAGATAGGAGCTAAAGCATTCCTTACCTGCCCTGACATTTTTCTGTGCTTCTGAAAGGATCTCTGACAGTGGCAGCCTCTTCTCCCTGGTTTCTGCTATCCCAAGGCTAAACCAGCTTCCCCTTCCATGGCCCCAGGTCTTGTGGATTCTAAATTAGTAATAATTCAATACTAACATCATCTTTAAAAAAAATATACAAACAAGCTTTACTTTAATAATCAGAAAATTTCATCATTCATTTATTTCCTTTTTGGGTTTTTCAAATTTTTATTCCATTTCCTTCACATAATTTTATATAAATGTAATGTTGAAAGTCTTTAGTTAATCCTCACATTAAACAACTGCAACGAAATATATATGTAAAGTTTTAGAATTGGTTTAATTTCCTGTGATGTTAAGTTTTAATGTGACCAATTTTTTTCTGGAATGAGTTGTCATTACAATTATTATTTGTAAACATTTGATCTCAACAATATTTATATTTTACAAATTTAAATAAGTAACATGTATAAGGAATAAAATTTCAGTGCAAGTGTTCTCCAATGAGATGATTTTTTTTTCTCAATTGGTTCATGTATTGGTGGATAAAAATGGCTTATTGCCAAAATGATGTAAGGGTCATCATTGATTCTTTATCCATTTTTTACTTCTATAAATGTAATCATTGAAAAACCATGTTCACATAAGTATATGAGATGGACAACTTTTTCTTTTAAAAAGCAATGTCACTTGATTATTTGAACTCCTTCCTAGTTATAAACCAAAAATCACACAAACCTCTATCATCAAATTGGCTTTTTTAATGATATATCCGCTGACAATTTAATTGTATCCTTCTTCGATTTTGTGGAATGTAGAAAATTGGAAACTGCTTACATGGAAAAAAAAACAATTTACAAGTTAGACATTTGAGTCAACCACTTTCTGTATTTCGGGAAATACAGCCTTTATTCAAACTTAGAAAATTATTATTAATTATACTTGTTACTTTTCAATTTAAAGGTATCTTGTTTAATTTCAGAAAGAATTGAAAAAAAATCAAAATATTGTGACTTTGTACACGTTTACAATTGCATTTTTTTGATAAAATACTTTTTTTAAATCACAAGCTTTAAATAATATCTTCATCAAAGCCCTGGAGTTACCGATTTTGTTTATTCACGTTATGGGAATTCTCTGCCATATAACTTAGAAAGATTGACTTTTATCTTCTACACATCAACCATATAAAACTGATTTTCCATCAGAAAAAGCATGATTTTATTTTTCAGTTGCAATAACCATATTATAAGTTAATTCAGGGAATTAACACACAAATAGACGATACCTTGCAAAATAAATTACTAAAATTATTCAGAATTACATTATTATAGATCTAATGTAATTAAAGACCCATTCTATAATATGTTTTAAGATAAATCAATATCCTATTACTCATTTTCTACCTAGTGAGAATGTAAAATATTGGTAAAATTGTGGTATTTATGAAGCAAGAAGTATGATGAAAAGGGATACAATTCAGTAAATATAATTTGATGCTTGTCTTTTGGGAGTAATTAAATAAGAATCAAATTTTTAAATTCAAAAATGAATAACTCCACTTATCCATTAGACATTACAATTAAACCTATATACTTAATGAAACAGTATATGTTTTCAAAATTAGATGATTGGCTAGAATATATTTTTTTTGTTAATAAGATATGGAAATACTAAATATTTTTTGGATAAAATAAAGATTTATTACATTTGAAATAAAAATTTTAAAACATTTTTGATAAAAGAATAACTGCTATTAAATAACATCAGAATTTTAAAGAAATCACGTAAAACTCTCATACGAGTTTTACCTACTGTATCTTGAAAATTTGGTGAGTACTGGGAAATATTTATTATATTTAAAAGAATCAATAACACCAATCTATACTGCTTTAGAAGGTCCTTTTTGTTCTCAATTAATTATATGTCACAAGGATAGGTATAGAGAATAGCTAAAATTAATTTGTATTTTAATGTTTTTTAAAACTGTTTCAGTGTTCAATATTTTCTACGACTTTATTTTGCACTTATGGGAACTTCCCTAGAGCTACGTAATTGAAATAGTCAGGGACATGAAGAAATTTATCACTACTGCAACCACCCCACTCTATCACATATGAGGTATGACAATTAAGTTCACAAACTCATCCTAGAAAAAGTGCTACATACCTCGTTGCTGAATATCACGATGGTCACCTTTGAAGTACTCCCCTTGGGAAGCTATACACTGACGCCAGCACCTAGTCCACCCTTCAAAGCAATTTTGGAACTCTTTTTCTGAAATGGCCATCAGAGCTGTTTTTGTATTACCCTTGATGTCCTGAATGTCATCAAAATGTCTTCTTTCAATATTTTCTTTATCTTCAGGCAAAGAAAGAAGTCATTGGGGGCCAGGTCAGGTGAATAGGGAGGGTGTTCCAATACAGTTTCCTGGCTAAAAACTCCCTCACAGACAGTGTGTGTGAGCTGGTGCATTGTCGTGATGCAAGAGCCATGAATTGTTGGCGAAAAGTTCAGGTCATCTAAGTTTTTCATGCAGCCTTTTCAGCACTTCCAAATACTAAACTTGGTTAACTGTTTGTCCAGTTGGTACAAATTCATACTGAATAATCCCTCTGATATCAAAAAATGGTTAGCAACATTGTAGTAACAAGTTTGCGAACTTAATTGTCAGACCTTGTATCTGAATTCTGAATATGCCAAGAAGGACAAACATACTTATTTTGCTTCACCCTTAGTAGAAAAATGTATAAGACAGGAAATCCTACCATATAATGGTGACTTGACTAATTTTTAACTGAGCCTCCTCCTTTATTTGGAACTTTTGAGGTGTCTACGCCTCAAGAAAGATTTGTGGATAGATGAGAAGGAATGCCTTTGTTTTGTCAAATGGGAAAAGAGCTATTGTGAAGTCGGACTCAATTTTAGCTACTGAAACTTTTGGAAAGAGGATAACTGGAACTTGGAGGCCTAAAACTGAAAATCTAAGTCTGTGCCTGCATAACCCTTGGAAAATCTTTGCCCCAGTTTGAGGACCACTGACGTGGTCCATCTTCCCTTCACAATATTTAGGTTTAGATAATGGTCCTCCATGTAGCGTTTGCTATTTGTATGGGATGTGACATACATGGGTCCCATCGCCTACTAATTTTCCCAAGGTTTCCTCTAAGATATCTCTATTCCAGAAGACGTCTTAAAGGTTTGACTCCAGAAATGACAGTGAACAACTGTGGCTTTCAGACTTGGTCTAATCTCTCTTCAGAGCCCTACTCCAACCATCTATGCTGTGGTACAGGAAAGGGTGGGGCCTTTTAAACTCCTTTGGTCAGAGTCACTTCCTGATTAGAGCATGAGCTGAAAAATTGGCCATTGTGAAGTGCCAGCATAACACTTCCTGTGTAACACAATTAGCCAGACCTCCAAGGAGGTCATTGCACTGCCTTAACCCTATCTCATTCACTATTCTGTGGACTTCATTTACATCCTCAGAAAACGTTGTTTTAAACATGTTAGTATAAGTGATTATAACTATTTTACAACCTTAATTTTCAATCAGAATTTTGTTGATGAATATGAATATCTATTTTTTATGTATTCAACTTTAAAAAGGAACATTTAACACTGACTCCATTCATTCACTCAGCAAATATTTATTAAATACTTGCATGCAGGTACTCATAGTAAGTGATGTTTTTGCAAAGATGAAAAAAAGGAGGATAGTAAACTGTAGGGACTGAGAATAGATTAGTGGTGGCCAGGGTCAGGGTGAGGGCCACAATAAAGGGGTAGCACAAGGGAGTTTGTGTTACTAGAACAGTTTTGAGTCCAAAGGTAGATATAAAACAGAGGTTGGCAAAATTTTGCTGTAAAGGGCTAGATAGTAAATATTTTAAGGAAGTTATGTTTAGAAAACAGTATTAGCAAGAGAAATTATTCACTGAAAAATCTGAAGAACTTTTACAGCTATAGACAGAATCTCTAGATCTGAATCTGCTGTTCTAGGATAGAGCTGGGGACTCTGGTAACAGAGCAAAGGAGTGTACAAGTTTATGAGGAATGTGGGGAAGGAGGAAAAGGAGGCCAGAAAGAGGGTAACTTCTGTATGCCCAGCAGAAGTGGACTCTGAATAAACTGATACAATAGGAAAAGCAATTGCTTACATTAGGGTTGGCAAACTATGGCCCATGGAGCAAATCTGGCCCACCTTTAGCTTTTCTAAATAAAGTTTTATTGGAACACAGCCACATCCATTCATTTATGTATTGTCAGTGGCTGTATTATCACCACAACTGCAGTCTTAAGTAGTTGTAAGTGAGACAGCATGGTCCACAAAGCCTAAAATATTTACTATGTGACCCCTTAAAAAAAGTTTGCTGACCCTGTTGTATATTGATCTTGGACTCTGGCTTTCTTTCTGCCATTAGATATCATTATTATGTCATTATATGTGTTTATATGCCCTTTCAGATGTCATAAGCATAACATGGGAGTTATATTGAGTTCATCCATTCAACAGAGTTCACTGCAGCTGTTAATAAAGTTTTATGTAAATTTTATATGAAATATGGAATATAAAAAACTAATCAATATGATGCAATTGAAAAAGGTTGCAGAAGAGTAAATGTAGCCTAAAACCATATAAAATAGCAATACTTTCGTGTGCTTATAAAATAAAATGTACATTTTTATACTTGTAGAATAGTGGCCATTGACATGGGTGAAGCTATAGGACATTATCACTTTCTGATTTTTATATTTCCGAATTATTTTGATTTTGTACAAAGTATGTTATTTGGTAATTAGAGAAAAAAAAGCTCCTGAGAAAATCAACAAATAAGAACATCAAATATTGCCAGTCCAGTGGGACTCAAAAGACAGAGTGAGTACTTCGAATTAGTTTATGTGTGGACAAGGAAACAGGCAGCACAATAAGGTAATGCTAAATTTGGACAGTAGTGTGTAGGGGTGGGGTGAGGGGTGTTCCAAAGCAGCTGTGTATGTTGGAATGGGAAGAAGAAGGAAGAGTGAGAGGAATTTCTATGTTATCAGAGCTGGGGCAAGAGAAGAATTATTTGGTGAGTTTATAAATCCAAGGAAAAGTAAAGAAAAATAAATTTTGAGACAATCAATTAGTATGAGATTTTTAAATATTTTGAAGTATCAGATAATTGTTATTCAATATTGAACATGAGTAAAACTTGACAGCTTTGTTTAGCCATCAATTTCTGAAATGAAATGATAGCAACAGCTTAATCATTTTTATTTTCTTTTGTTTCAATGAGCTGAGTTGGCTTCCAAGGTAACACACATAACATTTGATTTAAATGGTCACTTACTATTTTCTTGACTAAATTATTCTCCTTAGTACCTTTCTGAATAGAGTTTCTTGCAATGCCCTTAACAGATTATAGCTAAAGTCAAGAGAATTATTTTTAAACCACTATTGACTTTTATGTGTGTTCATTCATTTTCATTGCCAATCTTAGCAAGCATTTTTTTTTCTATAAGATGAACTTGTTCTACTTTTTTATTGACCTATGAGGTTGGTACTGAGTTTAAAATTAGTTAGTAAATTAGTGCCATAAGTCAAAATTTTAGTTGGGTACATTGATTGCAGTAGGGAACTCACCATGTAACAACTGTAGATTTGGGCATAAAAGCTTATAACCTTGCACATGTTTCCATGGTAATAATTTAAGAGAATGGAAGAACTGAACTGATCAGAAATATTTCTAGAAAGAGACAATTCTTTAAGAAAAATTATTTTTTTTACATTCAAGTATATTTCTTGATATTAGATAATAATGATTTAAAAAATTTATTTGCAGGCACACTTCCATACAGCTTTATAACTGCTAAGCTGTGAGCTTTAGAAACATATACAGTCAAATACATGAATGCCAAATATTTATAATTTCTTATAATTTAAAGGGAGACTAGCTAAAATTTAATAGTACAATAATTCCCCCTATCCTTAGGGCATATGTTCCAAGACCTCTAGTGGATGCCTAACCCCATGGCTAGTACCCACATAGATGCTGTATATGCTATTTTCATATATACCTTTTTCACCAAAGGGAGATACTTTAGAGCTTTTCTTTAACATATTTGAATTACCAGCATCACTACCCTTGCACTTTGGGCCATTATTAAGTAAAGTAAGGATTAATTGAACACAAGCACTGTGATACCACAACAATTAATCTCATAGTGAAGAGAGCTACTAAGAGACTACAAGGTGGGTAGCATATATAGGGTATAGAGATGCAAGACAAAGGGATGATTCATGTCCCAGGTGGGATGGAGCAGGATGGTACAAGATTTCGTCATGCTACTCAGAAGAGCGTGCAATTTAAATCTTATGAATTATTTATTTCAGAAATTTTACATTTAATATTTTTGGACCATGTTTGACTGCGAGTAACTGAAACTGAAGAAAAACCACAGATAAGAGGGGATCACTCTCAGTCCACTATATATGGAGAAATATTGTAAAAAGACAGAAAGTTAATCAGTCAAGAATTTAGAATATTTCTTCTAGTTACATAACCTTAGACAAAACACTTAATTTTCTGAACTTCAGTTTCTTTATTTGAAAACAACTGAAAGATATATTCTTCACGATTCCTCAAATGTTTGAGGGCCAAGATTATAATATATGTGGGAGCACTATACAAAGTCAAGCTTTATATCAGGGTGTTTCTTGACTATCTACATTGATTTTGCTGAGGGATATTCAAAATAGAAAAATCCATACTATTATTTTCCAAAATACAGAATAATAAAATTTCAGAGCTCAAAGCTGTCTTTGATATCGTATAGTTTGTTCTCTTAATTGTTTGAAAATACTCCCCACTCTGCTCCCAAGACACCACTCTGCCCTGATCTTTTTTTCTACTGTTCTGACCTCTCCTTCTCAGGCTCCTGTGCCTGCACGTCCTCCAGGGTTAGGCTTTTTAATATTAGAGTTCCTCTAGACTCATCCCTCGCCCCTCTTTTCTTCTTATGTTATACACTTTCCCTAAGCCCTCTTATTTACTTCTATACCTTCCATCTCCATCTGCATGCAAATATCGTTTCAGAGTATATCTCAAGTCCACACCTCTCCAAAACGCCAACCCAACCAGCAAATTGCCTGCATAACACTTCTATCAGGTGTTTCAAATACAGTTCAATAAAACCTTTCCAAAATTGACCTCATTTCCTCTTTCCCATCTGTCCCCCAAATTCGGCCTTCTTCCAAAATACTTCTCAGTGCATTTCAAGTCCATGTAACCAATTGCACAAAGCAGGACCTTGGGTGTTATCCTTGTCATCTCTCTGTTACTTCCCATACCCAAGAATGCACTTTAGTCCAATAGATTTTGCCTTTAAAAAATATCTACTGCTCTCCATCTCTACCCAAGTCCAGATTACTGTTGTCTTTCACTGGAACTACTTTAAGAGACACCTAAAACTTCTTGGTCCACTCTTACACTCTCATCCCTCTGCATCCAAAGTTACACTTGAAATCTATAGTGATTCTCATGTTAACCCTTAACTGAATCCTCCAATGGCCCCTTAGGTTCTATACAATCAGTCCACCTACCTGTCTAGCCTGATATTATTTCCTTTTCTCTCTAACATTTTGCATTTCAGCCATCTGGCCTTCTTTCATTTCCTCTGGAATGCCGTCCTGCCTATGGGCCTAGGAATATTCTTTTCCTTTGCCTGTTACTATTGTCTCCCACCGATTCCACCAGAAAAACTTTTATTTAGCCAGCAAATTAAGATCAAATATAATTTAATAAAGGAAGTCTCCCTGAAGTTGCTGATCAGATCACATTCTCTTTTAGGTGCTTTATGTTTTCTTTTGGAGTCTTTATCACAGGTCACCTCATCTAGCATCACAGCCTTCAGAGAGCAATAGATGTTGCTAGACTTGCACTACCAAAATCTCCAGAAAGAACCTGTTTTGGCCAACTCTAACTCAGAACCATACACTGAAGAGCATTCAGGAGAAGTAGTTCCATCATAACCCAGTTGACAATAGATGATATGGCACAGTACATGGAGTTGCTTTGGTTTTACAACCTCTCTCATAAATATGCTGCCAACAATAGAAGTCAAAGAGGACACAGCAACATAACACGGTGGGACTATAAGTGAAACAAAGTTTCCGTGATTTTTCTTGTCAATTGTGTCACAGTTGTTTCATAGTGAAGTTTCTGACATTGAAAATTCTCTTCACATGAACTGCCATTGAAACAGAACTCTGAGACCCACATTTTGTGTATTTGATTTGGGTTTTATTTTTCATAATTTCCCTTTATTTAAATTGCAGCATATAAATTGGGAATTCTGGTCCTACCTGTCCCATTCGAAGTCATTTGTATCTTGATTCTAAGATGTCAATATTAGCTAGCCCTCCTATATTTGTTTCAAGTGCAGACTAACACACATGTATTATGGGATTGAGGGTGAGGAGAACAGCCCTTAATAGGACAGATCTCTATAGCATTTCTCAGACTGGTATTCCATGGAACATTAATTCACAAGATGCTCAGGCCAAATGTTACAATGTTTCCTTCTTCATACCTCAGTAAATAACCTAGAGAAACTCTGGGTTCAACAAAATCTACAGATTGATTTGCTTCTGAGTATCCCAGAGATTCTATTCAGTTAATATGTATTATGAAACTCCCCCTTAACCTGTTTTCCCCTGTTCTAGCGAACTGAGATTTTGGGTACCAAAGCAAAGGTACCCAAATGACTGGCACTCGTATTAGCAACAATGCACAATATTAATATTTGGTGTTTCACTCTGACCAAACACACAGACACCTATCTCTTGTCCAATTCACCAACCAGAGGGTCAGGGTTAGTACCCACCTAGTCCACCCTAATTAACTTCCATAATTCTAAGTCTCAGAGAGAAAATATGGAAAAGGGGGGCTGGTATTTGTCCCTTCCTCCTCAGAAGCACTTTGAACTTCTTATATAAATTGGGCCATCTCTTCCCAGGACCATCTTTGCATAACAGGGACCTAGAGGAGTAGCAGTACTGATCAAGTAAACAAACACAAATGAAAACAAAACAAAACACACACAAAAAAAACCCGTTTCTCAATACTGTAATTTATAACACTGAGTGGTCACTTTTGTAACTCTTCCTGAGTAAGAAAATTTGTTCCTGTGGCCTGCTGTCTCCACCCAAAGATAAAGGAGAGGCTGAGACTTTCAGTATCGCCTTAAATCCTATTTAATCTCTGTTTGACAGTTGCCTGGTTATTTACTTCCTAGGATTTTGAGGAGCCTTAAGAGAAATTATTTAAAGTGGTTAGCACAGTTTGTGGAATGGAATAAGTGCTCCATAAGGGGAGCTATTATCATGACTAATTATTTTAATCTCCCTAATTACCTTTAAGCACCTTAAGGACAGGAACAAAGTCTTATGCTTTTTTGTATCCCCCTCGCAATTAGCATAGTATCTAGCTCATAGTTGACTTAATAAATATTTATCGAAGTAATGAAGTTGCTTATTTCACAGTTTTTGTTTGGCTGTCCGTGCCCTTATATTCCTTGAATCCCATTCAGCTAAGGAAATAATTGCAATGTGAGGCAAACATTTTTCATCCTCAGTCCAAATTCCTCTGAAAAACCAGCCCAAAATATGTAAAAGAAACAGAGTTTGAAAATCCCTGTTAGTTGTGGCTATAATATTGGAAGACCAGTTCCAAGATTCAGTCAGAGAGCTGCTTAGAAAACAATCTCTTTGTCCACATTGTCACATAAACTTGAAGTTAGTGCCTTGATAGAATTTCAGTGAATCCTATAAATCTCTGATACCACTTTACTATCTTTCAAAGAGGGCTGGTACTGCCCCAAGGCCTTTCTTCACTGTTGTGTGATGCCTTGACAATGAGGGATTCATCTAAAATGCCACCTGAGAGCAGGGAAGATCACAACCCAACCTTGGAGCCCAGAGCATGCCTGCTGCAGCCTCGCTGTGTTGTCAAGCAGGATGTGTAGGCCTAGGAATGGCAGGAGAGAAGTCTGACCTTGGAAGGAGGTTAGGGGTAGGAAACTCTGACTCTTTAAGCCTGCGCTGTCCCGTGGAACTTTTTATGGTGATAAAAATGCTCTACATCCATGATGCCCAATGAGGCACATGTGACTATGGATCATTTGAAATGTGGCTATCACAACAGAGGAACTGAACTTTTAACTTTGTTTCATATTAATTAACTTTAAATTTTAAAAGCCACATGAGGCTAGCGGCTACCAATATGGACAGTGCAGCCCTAAGCCATGGGATAGAGTCCCTGAATGGATAGCTAAACAAATGCTGCCCACTGAGTCTATGCAAGAGCCTCAGTTTCTTAATCTGAAAAACAATAATACAGATCTGTATGTCACAAGATTTTTATAAGGATCATATGAGATAAATGTGAAAGTATGCAGTGATGATAAAAATAAAATCCTCTACCAATGCAAAGCATTATTATAGGATTATAAGCTATATCATCCATAGATAGATGATAGATAGACAGACAGACAGACAGACAGACAGACAGACAGATAGATAGATACACACAGGAAACGTTGGGGGGGGGGAAGTTGCTATTTTACAAATTCTGTTTTCCCTATAAAAGGGCTTACTACTTCCTGCAAGCTTCCTTTTGTATAGGATAGGAGAGGGAATGTAAGTTCAGGTTCTTCTGAAATGGGATCTCTCAGTGTGTTCTGAGAGAAGGGTGCTGGCCCCACAGCGAGAAGTTCTTTGAAATTAGAAGAGGTAGTTTGTGCCCTATTATTAGACGTGGGATCTCATTGCTAATTTCTGGGAATAAAGAACCCTTTCAAAACCTCACACCACCATGTTACTTGAGGAAGAAGGGAGAACTGAGTGTGGAGTGGAGAGAGCCTGGGGTGGGGTGGAAGTAATAGTTACAAATGTTAGAGCATGAATGTGGGAAATCTGGTGTGAACAGCAAATTGGGGGCAGGCCTGGGTGTGTGGAAGGCAGGTGATAATGTGAGAAATACATGGGAACAAAAGCAGGAAATATCACATCAGAAAAAGTAAATGTGAACTTTAATTTCAATGAATACTTACTATACACTTGAACTACATTAGTCTTTAAAACAGATAAAGATCCATGTCCTACCCACATATCGACAATCTACTGAAGGAAATTCAATCTATGGTATTTGATCTAGAGCAAGTACCAAAATGGTAGCTAATAACCACATGTAGCTACTGAGCACTTGGAATGTGCTTAGCCTGAATTGAGATGAACTATAAGTAAAAAATATATAACAGATTTCAAAGATAGTACAAAAACAGTGTAAAATATGTCAATATTTTAAAATATTGAGTATATGTAAATAATATTTTCAACATATTGAGCTAAATAAAATATATTATCAAAATTAATTTCATTGGTTTCTTATTACCATTTTTAATGTGGCTAGTGGCAAATTTACCATTATATGTATAGCTCACATTATATTTCTGTTGAGTAGTACTGATCTGCAGTCAGCCCAGCTGAGACTGGTCATAGGCTAACCTGAACTCTTCCTGTGACTATTTGCACACAGTTCTAGGCACAATATATTTATGAGAAGACAGACAAATCTTGAAAAATACCTGCAATAGAGGTTGACAAATACAAAGAAATATTTTCACCTTTTTATCGTTGGAGACAGGACTTCTGAAACTCAGATGCTGTAAATATTCTAATTTCTAATAATTCGTTAATATTTAACCACAGTTCTCCAGGCCACAGTAAAGACATCTCTAAAAAGAAATGACCACCATAGATATTATAGTTACCTTCTGCTAATGGACTGAATTGTGTCTTCCCAAAATTTGTATGTTGAAGTCTTAATCTCCAAAGTGATGGTATTTGAAGATGGGGCCTGTGGGAGGTGATTAGGGTTAGATGAGGTCATGAAGGTGGGGGACCCCATGATCGCATTAATGCCCTTATAAAAAGAGACAGGACAGAGCTTGCTCTCCAACCTCCCCCGACCTATACACACTCACAAAGAAGAGGTCATGGGAGCACACAGCAAGACGGCAGCCACTACGGGCCAGGAAGAGAGCTCCCACCAGGACCTGACTCAGCCAGAACCTTGGTCTTGGACTTTTCAGCATCTAAAACAAGGAGAAAATAAGTCTGTGTATAAGCCACCCAATCTGTGGTATTTTGTTATGGCAGCCTGAGCAGACTAATTCACATCCAGTTTTCCATGCCCCTACTCTTGTTCCGAAGCGTGGTTAACTATTATCAATATCTCCTTCTGTACTGTATCAGAAATCAGTTTCCATTACAAAGCTTAACCAACCGAAGGCATTCCAAGACTATTCAACCAAATGGCTACTTATGGCCCTAAAGATACTTGTCACACTTTCTCCTGAAGTCAAACTGTTAAATAAATAATAAAGTCTTAAAAAGAATGTATTGGTTTACTCTTTCTGCTGTAATAAATGACCACAAATTGAGTAGCTATAAACACAAATTTATTTGCTTACAGGTCAGAAGTCCAGAGTTAGTCTTACAGGACTCAAATCAAGGTGCCTACAGGGCTGTTTCTTTCTGGAGACTCCAGGGGAGAATCTGTTTCATGCTTCTTCCAGCTTCTGGAGACTACGAACATCTTTTAGTATTGTCATTCCTGAGCTTGCAGCCACATCACTCTAATCTCTTACTTCCATCATCACACTTCCTACTCCTAGTCAAGTCTCCCCTGCCTGCCTTTTATAAGGACACTTGTGATTATCTACATCATCCAAGATAATCTCCCCATGACAAGATCCTTAACTTAATCACATTTGCAAAATTCCTTTGGCCACATCAAGTAACATTCACAGTTGCTGGGGACTAGGACGTGGCTATCTCTGGGGCCTGCCATAAATAAATATGACCACAAAATGACACTTATTTAATTGATGTTACACATAATTTCTAACTCCCAGTTTGGAGTTGTTGATCCATTTCTTTGTGTGCTATTGAAAAGGTGGCAATTTGACAAAATTTGGAACTAGTGGCATGGACAGCTTCCAGAGCAAATGATATTTTTCGGGGATAATCTGATTTCCTCTTGTACTATAAAGTTTAATTTTTCAACAGCAGGGCAAAGTAACAAAAGCTGTCTTTCTCCTGTGAAACGCATCCAATTATCCTCATGTATGGGTGAAATGACTTTCTGTTAATAAAAAGGTGCACAT